>NC_041405.2:28095307-28242807 GCF_900747795.2 Erpetoichthys calabaricus | reverse complement strand
CCCATCTAAACCTTCCTTTTCTGGTATGACCTCCAGCACAGTAGAGCAGACTGCTTCTCAACTTGGGTCCCTAGCATCTGCTGCACAGCAAGAAGAACTCAGCCTCGCTAATGTCAATGTCCCACTCGAGTCCATCAAACCTAGTGAGTGGCTTTTGTTCTGTAAAACTAATTTCCTCTACTTTGTTTCTCTGAGTTATTCAGTCATTTCCATAAACAGAGTTACCATAATTTTTTTTATATTAAATCTTTTAAGATTTATTTTTTCAATGAAAGATTGTATTCTTAGTATTACAGTAGGTTTAAAAAGGATACACTTACTGAAACCTTTTTACACTTTGTTTTGGATTAAGAATTCTAATGTGTTTTGATTTATTTGTCATATAGCTCCATAAACATGAGATATGTTAAAGTATATAAAAATTGTACAGATTTTGCTAAACTATAATTAAAAAAAGGAGAATTGCTAAGATCATTCATGTTCATGCCCTTTTGTATGACGCAGTCAAAACAGATTGGATGTAAACAGTTGTCATATAGTTAGTTTCAGCTACCCTCTGTACAATTACAGTATTTAAAATGAGATCAGGTTTGATACATCTTCATACATCTAGGTGAAACTGCTTAGGTTGGTAGTAGAGCGCCTGACAATTAAGAAACAAATGAGCACCCAAAACAAATCTGGAATAAAGTTACTTTAAAAGTACCAGAAGCTTAAAAGATGTGTCTTAATGGCTAATCTGCCTTGAACAGAGGATTCTTAATAATGGAGTATTTAGACATGATGGCTACTAGTCAGGGAATATGTCAGGGTAGCTGTGGTATTTCCAAAGATGTAACAGCCAACAAAAACTGACTTTTATCGCTAAATGTTTTCTTTTGCCCAAGTGAAGCATTACACTTGATTCTGTATGATGATGCAGATTGTGGTAGTTGCATGCTGTAGCAATGCTTCTATGCATCAAGACTTCGAAGGACAGAAATTGATGTCTACCACTTTGAAAAGGTAGCAGAAACTTAGGAGTTCCTGCCATAAGTCTTTCTAACTGACATCATAATATGCATTAAATACTAGTGGATCTAATTATATTGTTTTTTTAATGATTAAGATTAATTAGATAAACTATAGACATTTGTTAGCATATTGTAATATGGTGTGCTGATCAGTGTAAATAAAAAAAAAATCCAATTTCAATATATGAAGAATATACAGTTAGGTCCATAAATATTTGGACAGAGACAAATTTTTTCTAATTTTGTTACAAGTACTAAAAATACAAAATACTGTATGTTAAAATTGATTTATATGCAAAATACAGTGGGTATAAAAAGTGATTTTATTGTTACTTTTTTATTTTTCGCAATATACAGTTAGGTCCATAAATATTTGGACAGAGACAACTTTTTTCTAATTTTGGTTCTGTACATTACCACAATGAATTTTAAATGAAACAACTCCGATGTAGTTGAAGTGCAGACTTTCAGCTTTAATTCAGTGGGGTGAACAAAACGATTGCATAAAAATATGAGGCAATTAAAGCATTTTTTTTTAACACAATCCCTTCATTTCAGGGGCTCAAAAGTAATTGGACAATTGACTCAAAGGCTATTCATGGGCAGGTG
The DNA here is from genome assembly GCF_900747795.2 of Erpetoichthys calabaricus. NCBI lineage: Eukaryota > Metazoa > Chordata > Cladistia > Polypteriformes > Polypteridae > Erpetoichthys > Erpetoichthys calabaricus. Next base: position 28,241,185 of record NC_041405.2, on the reverse strand, counting down.
TGGGCAAGTCCGTCGTTATGTCATTATCAATTAAGCAGATAAAAGGCCTGGAGTTGATTTGAGGTGTGGTACTTGCATGTGGAAGATTTTGCTGTGAACAGACAACATGCGGTCAAAGGAGCTCTCCATGTAGGTGAAAGAAGCCATCCTTAAGCTGCGAAAAACAGAAAAAAACCCATCCGAGAAATTGCTACAATATTACGAATGGTAAAATCTACAGTTTGGTACATCATGAGAAAGAAAGCAAGAACTGGTGAACTCAGCAATGCAAAAAGACCTGGACGTCCACGGAAGACATCAGTGGTGGATGATCACAGAATCATTTCCATGGTGAAGAGAAACCCCATCACAACAGCCAACCAAGTGAACAACACTCTCCAGGGGGTAGGCGTATCGATATCCAAGTCTACAATAAAGAGAAGACTGCATGAAAGTAAATACAGAGGGTGCACTGCAAGGTCCAAGCCACTCATAAGCCTCAAGAATAGAAAGGCTAGATTGGACTTTGCTAAAGAACATCTAAAAAAGCCAGCACAGTTCTGGAAAAACATTCTTTGGACAGATGAAACCAAGATCAACCTCTACCAGAATGATGGCAAGAAAAAAGTATGGAGAAGGCATAGTACAGCTCATTATCCAAAGCATAGCACATCATCTGTAAAACACGGTGGAGGCAGTGTGATGGCTTGGGCGTGCATGGCTGCCAGTGGCACTGGGACACTAGTGTTTATTGATGATGTGACACAGGACAGAAGCAGCCGAATGAATTCTGAGGTGTTCAGAGACATACTGTCTGCTGAAATCCAGCTAAATGCAGTCAAATTGATTGGGTGGCGTTTCATGATACAGATGGACAATGATCCAAAACATACAGCCAAAGCAACCCAGTAGTTTATTAAAGCAAAGAAGTGGAAAATTCTTGAATGGTCAAGTCAGTCACCTGATCTTAACCCAATTGAGCAGGCATTTCACTTGTTGAAGACTAAACTTCAGACAGAAAGGCCCACAAACAAACAGCAACTGAAAGCCGCTGCAGTAAAGGCCTGGCAGAGCATTAAAAAGGAGGAAACCCAGCATCTGGTGATGTCCATGAGTTCAAGACTTCAGGCTGTCATTGCCAGCAAAGGGTTTTCAACCAAGTATTAGAAATGAACATTTTATTTCCAGTTATTTTATTTGTCCAATTACTTTTGAGACCCTGAAATGAAGGGATTGTGTTAAAAAAAATGCTTTAGTTGCCTCACATTTTTATGCAATTGTTTTGTTCACCCCACTGAATTAAAGCTGAAAGTCTGCACTTCAACTGCATCTGAGTTGTTTCATTTAAAATTCATTGTGGTAATGTACAGAACCAAAATTAGAAAAAAGTTGTCTCTGTCCAAATATTTATGGACCTAACTGTATATCGCGAAAAATAAAAAAGTAACAATAAAATCACTTTTTATACCCACTGTATTTTGCATATAAATCAATTTTAACATACAGTATTTTGTATTTTTAGTACTTGTACATTATCATAATCATTTTGATATGTAACCTCATATTAGGAGTGTCCAATACGTATCATCTAAGATAATATCTTAATTGTTGTTTTAATAATGAGCAAGTTGAAATTATCAAGCATGTCACTCACTTTGCAAAAAAAAAAAAACACTCAAAAACATGCCTTAAGAGTCCACGCATTCACTGTCTCATGTAACGTAGCAGGATAGAGTACTGCGTGTGCACAAAACGAGCACATAGACGTGCAGTGTCAGCGAACCACAAGTTAAGCTAGCATACCTGCCAAAAAATTAGAGAGCAAACAGCACCAGGAGATAAAACAGCCTCATAATCTACATTGTTCGGTTTAATTACAAGATGCAGACCATCATCACTCATGTAGAAGTGGTTTGGCTTTGAAAAGACTGATGTTGCTCAAAAGACAGCAATCTGCAAACTGTGTTGGAAATGGGTTGCCATTACAGACAGCTAACTTGTTTCTCCATCAACAAACTAACCACCATACAGAATATGAAGAATACAAAAAAGATTAATCCTTATATCGCAAAAGATATGGTGCCAATTCAAGTGGTTGAAAGGGGTGGATTCCAACAACTTTTGAATACTTTAGACCCAAGATACACACTGCCTGGCCGAAAATATTTTAGTCAAACAACTCTGTTTAAATTGTATGATTCATGTTGCCAAACTCTGATGCGTAAACTGCAGAAGGTTTCACATTTTGCCACAACAATGGATTTATGATCAAGCCAAACATCCGAGCCATACCTCACCTTGATAGTGCATTTCATTGACGAAACCATGATGGCATCATGGTCACTGCTTGAAGACCACAGACAGAGGGGCTAATGTTGTCAGTGCACTATGAATTAACAACTCCAAAAGGCTTCCTTTGTTTAGACATAGGCTTCATATTGCCAATGGTGAGTAATTTAGGTTCCTCTAGAAAATTCAATTTAAGTGAAATTGATCTAGTATAGAGCCCCCTAGGTATCAGGCGCAAAAAATAAACCAAAACAAAATCTGTTTGGACAGATTATTAATCTGTTTGAACGAATTATGCAATTTGTTAGAAAGGATTATTTTTATTTCTGTAAGAAACATATGCCTATGTTTTATTTTGCAACACGTCTTGGTTGGGGGTTCTCAATTCCAAAACACATTTTTTTTTTCTTTCATTATTTAAAACACTTGCACAGATCCCTGCCTCCTCACCCCACCCTTTCCCATCCCTATGGCTACAGAAGTTGGAGCAGATGATGACAAAAGGGGGGGGGGGGGGGGGGGGGGGGGGGGGGGGGGAAGGGGGTTAGGGGGGAGTGTTTTGGTGGCTATGTCAAAGAAACACAGGAATTCAGGGAAGGAGAGTCTCTGCACACTGGCATTGAAAAAGGGATCAAGAGCTACTTGATAATACCTGAAGTGGACAGTGATGTAAATCCACTTGAGTGGTGGAAAACACAAGAAGTACATTTTCCTCAAATTGGGGAAACTTGCAAAAAAAAGTAACCTGCATCCCTGCCTCAAACAGCCCTTCTGAGAGGGCTTTGAACACCAGAGGAAATGTTGTAACATGTAACTGTGCTGCTGTGGACAGACTGGTATTCCTGTCACACAACTTTATATTTCCTCAGTGGGATTTTACAATTGTTTTATTTTTTTCTGATTTCTTTCTGTGATATTGGACAGAACTTGAAGTTAGTAATTTTTGTTTTTATAATATCTTTGTGCATTATATGACAGAATGTTTTAACAAATGCTATAGTTTTTCCTGTGCAGTATTTGACAGAACTTTGGATTTTTACACTATACAGGTAGTACAGTATGTTAGATTTTTGTTCTTGCTTGTATGCTGCACAATTACTTTACAGCAGAGCGGTTCATGTTTATCCAGACTGTAATGTTCATGCCCTGTAGTCCAATTATGATTATTATGATTAGTATTTTATTCCCTTTGCATTCATATATTGTTTACATTAAGGGTAAGTGTCTGTTTAAAATGCTGTCATTATAACAGTTTTATTGGCCTTAGTGCAATTTGTTATGTAAATCCTGTGGGCTGATTTGAAATCATTTACACATACTTGCACTGTTTGATTTCAGTAATACTTTGACTAGTGATTTTAATGTTGTCGTATTGTTTTATTTCAGTTTCAAGTAAATAAATAAGACCTGCTTTCCTTAACTGTTGTTTCCATTAATCTCATCAGTAAGCTACAATTAATATCCTATTAACAAGACCAAGCTAGAAAAATGACTTTTACAAGTACATTTTTAAAGGATGCAAATATTATCTAATTATAGTTATCGTCAAAGACCCAGAAAATATCGAGATACAATTTTTTGCCAATATCGCACACCCCTACCTCATATTTAATTGATAGTTTTTTTTCCCACTGTTAATTTTAGTAACTCATTTTCTCCTGTAAGAGAGTTTTTTTCCCCACTGTTAATTTTAGTAACTCATTTTCTCCTGTAAGGTACGTCAGGGGGTCTGTTCTGGGACCTAATGTTTTTTTTTCTTTGTATATGTTACCACCATAAATATTATGCAGACAATGCTCAAAAAACCTACCTTTTTTTAAACCAGAAGATAAAGTTAACCCTTAACCCCAATTACATTTTCATCCATCCATCCATTTTCCAACCCGCTGAATCCGAACACAGGGTCACGGGGGTCTGCTGGAACCAATCCCAGCCAACACAGGGCACAAGGCAGGAACCAATCCTGGGCCAACCCACCGCAGGACACACACAAACACACCCACACACCAAGCACACACTAGGGCCAATTTAGAATCGCCAATCCGTTAATTGCCTAAATAGTTCACTATGGGGTGGCATTCAGTTTTCTTCAGTTAAATGACTAATAAGACCTAGATTATCCTTTTTGGCCCTCCCACCTCCATTAATAACATTGTCAGTAACGTGGATCTGCTTACCATGCATATTAGGTCTTGTGCTTGAAATGTTGGTGTTATTTTTTTTATTCTGAGTTAAATTTGATAAACAGATAAATGTATTGGTTCAAAGTTGTTTATTCAGCTAAGGGCCATCACTAAGGTCAATCCATTTTTTTTTTTTATCTTTTAATGATGTGCAAAATCTTATTCAAACTTCTAATTAACCTTCCTTAGATTATTACACTTCCTTTATGCTGCTGTTTAACACTCAACTCAGTCCTCAAAATGCTGAGTGCTCACTGGAACCAAAAAAAAGATGTTACGTTTCACTAGTGTTGGCTACTTTCGATTTGACTCCCTATAAGATGTAAGGTGGATTTTACTGTTTAGTTTACAGTTTGTTTTTAAAGCTTAAATGGGTCTGCACCATTGTATGACCCCAAGTTACAGTATTTAACATGATCTAAAAATAAAGCAAGTAAAATATTTTTTAAAGTAAGATTTTAAAGGATTAATTCTCAACCTTTGTTGTTTTAGTCTGTAACTATAATGGGTCTGTACCATTGTACGACCCCAAGTTTCAGTATTTAAAATATTACTTTAAAAAAATATTTTACTTGCTTTATTTTTAGATCATGTTAAAGGATTAATTCTTTACCTTTGTTGTTTTAGTCTGTAACTATATTCTTCATTTTCTACATGTGCTTCTTTTATCCTTCTTTTGTTTTGCCATCATCCTATATGGTTTGTTTATTATTATTTTTATGTATTATTTTCTGATGTCTTTAGTTGATCTAGCACATAGCTTTTATTGTTGTAAATCACTTTGCCAACTAAAATCTGTTGTAATTGGACTTGACTTAATATTTGTATTTTTTTTTTATTTATGCACCTTTTCATGACAGGTAGCATCCTGCCCGTGACAGTGTTTGACAGTAACAGCTTTCGAGTTCTGTTTCATTTTGCTCAAGATCCTCCTCCTGGCCGGCCAGATGTCTTGGTGGTGGTCATTTCTATGATTAGCACTGCCCCCCTTCCTATGCACAATATTGTCTTTCAGTCCGCCGTACCCAAGGTAATGCTGTTCTTTAAAGTATCTTAAATATAAGGATTTTGTTTTGTGGTGTCTGTTTTTACTTGTTTTTAACCATGCAGTTATTTGTGTCACTATGTTTTCTCATTGAATGTTAGACAGATTCTTTTAATGATTGTATTAATTTTATTTCTTTCTTTAGACGATGAAGGTAAAGCTGCAACCTCCCTCGGGAACAGAACTTCCAGCATTTAATCCAATCATACCTCCTACAGCAATAACACAGGTCCTTCTTCTAGCAAATCCACATAAGGTATATACTGTATTTAATACTTTTGAGTGTATAAAATGACGTACTATACTTGTCTTTTAGTTATGAATTCCCAAGGCAAAATAAAAAAAGTTGTTCCATTTTCAAACTTCAGATTTCGGGACATAGGGGAGATGGAACCAATAGCTAAAAACCATCAGACTCAGGCCAGGAAGAAACTTTAGAGCCAACACTACACCAACACTCCCTCCCACTCATATGGTGCCACTTTAGAATCACCAGTTACTCTAACACAAATAGCTCTGGAATGTGGAAGGAAAAATGTATTTAATAGTGTCTTGAGAATCATCCATGTAGGCTTACAACCACTAAAGCCTTATTTAATTTAACAAATATTACTGTTAATCCAGACACTACAGTTTAAATCACAATTGCAAGAAAAGGTATGGAAGTATAATGACAGTTTGAAAAACATTTGGATTGTGCATCCCTTATATGGGGATAAATTATGACGTAAACTTAGCAGGCTAATGTTAGGTTTCCAAATATCTTTTTATGTTTCAGCATGGAATTGACTTGGTCCTGTTTTCTTTTGTATTGCATAGTAATAAAGCCATTTTCTAAGTGTATAGCATTAACATTTGTCTTAAATAAAGCAAGAAAATTACATCACCTTACCCATATTTAATGGCAGTCTTCTATTTTAAGAAGAGGCGTCCTGTAAATCTAACTGAAGAAAGCATCGGAAAACATTTTTGTTGTTTTTATGTTAAGACAGTGCATTTGTTCGGATTCCCAACTTCTATATGCACCTGCATACACATGTAACTGTACATAATTTAGATGTCCTTTATCAGAGCTTGAAATTGAGCGTTAAGTTTTTTGTTCACCCTGCAATGATGAATCAGAGCACTGTTAGGTGAACAGACTGGAGGGTTGTTTGGCAAACATGTTTCTTATAGCTTTTAAACTTCTTTACAAAATGGTTTTGAAAAATTCAAAGAAGAACCATAAATTCACTATTTTGAAAACACCAAGTTCACCTGCTTACAAATTCCGATTGATAGCTGCCTATCATACAATCCTGATCATACAATATATAGATTAAGCTTTAGAAGAATGATGGGTCTGATGGTGTTTGATGCTGTCGTACTGCATAGCTTTATGTTTATATAAAAGTGTACCAGGTTAGACTTTTGATAATGGGGGTGGAGGTAGGATTTTTTTGATAAAAGCCTTAGAAGGTGTTCCTGGTGTTTTTATGTTTATACACTCTATTTGTGCTGAGGCTCAGCATACAGTATATACAGCTGTAAGCACATTCACTGCATGTGGAGATAGGAAACCATTTTGAATAAAGTCTGTCCGCTTTCCTTTATATACTTCCACATTAAAGCCATTGCCACTAAATATACAGTCATGGCTGAAATTATCGGCAACCCTGGAATTTTCCCAGAAAATGCACCATTTCTCCCAGAAAATTGTTGCAATTATACAAACATTTTGGTATCCACGTTTATTTCCTTAATGTGCATTGGAACAACACAAAAAAACAGAAAAAAAGCCAAATCTGACGACATTTCACACAAAACTCAAAAACCAAGCTGGACAAAATTATGGGCACCCTCAACTTAATATTTGGTTGCACGCCCTTTGGAAAAAATAACTGAAATCAAGCGCTTCCTATAACCATCAACAAGCTTGTTACACCTCTTAACTGGAATTTCCAACCACTCTTCTTCTGCAAACTGCTCATGGTCTCTCAGATTTGAAGGGCGCCTTCTCCCAACAGCAATTTTGAGATCTCTCCATAAGTGTTCAATCGGATTTAGATCCGGACTCATTGCTGGCCACTTCAGAACTCTCCAGCGCTTTGTCTTCAACCATTTCTTGGTGCTTTTAGAGGTATGTTTGGGGTCATTGTCCTGCTGGAACACCCATGACCTCTGACGCAGACCCAGCTTTCTGGCACTGGGCCTCACATTGCGCCCCAATATCTTTTGGTAGTCTTCAGATTTCATGATGCCTTGCACACAGTCAAGGCATCCAGTGCCAGAGGCAGCAAAACATCCCCAAAACATCTTAGAACCTCCACCTTGTTTGACTGTAGGTACTGTGTTCTTTTCTTCATAGGCCTCATTCCATTTTCTGTAAACAGTAGAATGATGAGCTTTACCAAAAAGCTCTACCTTGTTCTCATCTGTCCACAAGACGTTCACCCAGAAGGATTTTTGCTTCCTCAAGTACATTTTGGCAAACTCCAGTCTGGCTTTTTTATGTTTCTGTGTCAGCAGTGGGGTCCTCCTGGCTCTCCTGCCATAGCGTTTCATTTTGTTCAGATGTCAACGGATAGTTCGAGCTAACAGTGTTGCACCCTGAGTCTGCAGAACAGCTTGAATATGTTTTGAAGTTGATTGGGGCTGTTTATCCACCATTCGGACTATCCTTTGTTGCAGTCCTTTATCAATTTTTCTCTTGCGTCCACGTCCAGGGAGATTAGCTACAGTGCCATGTGTTGTGAACTTCTTGATTATGCTGCACACAGTGGACAAAGGAACATGAAGATCTCTGGAGATGGACTTGTAGCCTTGAGATTGTTGATGTTTTTCCACAATTTCTGTTCTCAAGTCCTCAGACAATTCCTTGCTCTTCTTTCTGTTCTCCATGTTTAGTGTGGCACACTCAGACACACAACAGAAAGGTTGAGTCAACTTTTCTCCATTTTAACTGGCTTCAGGTGTGATTGCTATATTGCCAGCACCTGTTTCTTGCCACAGGTGAGTTCAAATGAGCATCATATGCTTGAAATAAAACGATCTACCCACAATTTTGAAAGGGTGCCAATAATTTTGTCCGGCCCATTTTTGGAGTTCTGTGTGACATGATGTCAGATTTGACTTTTTTTTCTGTGTTTTTGTGTTGTTCCAATGCACATAAAGGAAATAAAAGTGTGTATACCAAAACATTTGTTATTGCAAGAATTTTATGTGAGAAATGGTGCATTTTCTGGGAAAATTCCAGGGATGCCGATAATTTCGGCCATGATTGTATACCTGAAACTTTGTTTCGGTTGATAACATTGATTGAATGCTATGCATCTGCTTATTGATCACTACAGTAATACTGCCAGCAAGCAAGCGATATCTTTGTGCAGAGTCCCGGAGGTGGGTTAAAAAAAAAAAGTGGCAACAATTTACAGTTCATTTGTATGTTTTAATTAAAATGTTCCCTTGATTTACATAATTTGTGTGCCTGTGCTTTGCATAGCCCTTCTGTGTTTCTGTTGTTTACAGAGAGACTAATGATAGAGACACAGTGATGGGACTATTTTTTGATTTGAGAAAGAGTTATGATGGCATTGTAGCAACTCTTGCCTTAAGCACCAGGAACTCTGAGCAAGTTGCAGCCGCTGTACTGATATCAAAGAAGTTACTCACTTTATTGCTGATCAGTTGCAAGGTGTTGGAATCCTGCATTGCTATCTCTGGATGTACACACAGTGTATGGAGCCGGCCAATACTGACAAAAGACCTAATGCCACTGTATACATTGTAGTCCATAAGTAAAGTTATTGTTGTTCTAAATTGCCTACATCATGGAGAGTGTTTAAGATTAGGGGTAAGTTTCTAAAGGTATCATTGCGCATTGATCATCTTAACCATTACAGTGTTCAGTGTGATGTTATACTCAGCTTTGCTCTGTTACTTTTGATATGTTTTTAGTCCTTGTGTTGAGTGACAACAGGAACAGATTCACTGTAAGCAAATATTAAATTACTTTTCTCACAAGTCAACTGACATTTGCTTTTGCTGTATTTTAGCGTACAACCAGCGCAACAGGGTTATGCAGATAGCAGGCGCACAAATTAATTAAGTCAAGGGAATGCTTTAAATAAACACAAAAAAAAATGAATAAATTGTGGGAATGTTTTTATTAACATGTGCACACAAATTGTAAATCGTTCCCTCAATTAATTTTTTTTCTACCTACATTCTCTTAGGGCTCCATATCTTTGCAGTTGTGTGAGTAAACATCCATAGCTACCTACTATGCTATGCTCCACACACTAAGAAATTCAGGGATCATTTTTCAGTTTACATTGATTTGGTAGCTAGAAATTACTATGTAATATAATAATAATAATATTCTTATGTTAGGACATCAAAATAAGACTTCATTTTTTTTTTAATAGCAAAGCAAGTGGGCAAATACTGTCACATGTTTTCATTAACTGGAGCTGCAGGTACTAGATGCCAGTTGTGTTTGCTGTATAAAGATAATACTAACTGAATTTGATGCCTGGGTGTCTGTCTGAGCTTGTCAAATCCTCCATGGCTCTAGTTTTCAAACCACTCAGATGTATCTTTCAGAGGAAGAACTGGCATATTTTAAGCACCTTTTCCTTGAGGTTTGGTTAAAGCTGGGACCTGCTGACAACTAGCAGGACATATGTGAGTGACGGTCAGTTATGGCCAATGAAATCCATAGAATAAGTTATTGACAAGTGATGAGACTTTGGTATTCACACTCTGTTTTGGAATGGACGACTGACTGATAGCTGAAAATGAGCAATAAAGTCCAGAGAATACAATAGATGATGTCGAGATTTAATTGTCTGCAGCAAGGGGTTGTTGTACACGTGCACAAATCAGTGTTTTTGTCATAGATAATATGAATACTGCACAGTTATAAATATACCGGCAAAGGCATGCTCACATGTACGTTATGCTTAAAGATCAGTGTGGTAAAAATTCAAAATTAAAATTAACAAACCTAGTTTTGTTTTCATCTACTTCTAGTTTTTAGACACTTTTGTTATTATTTTAGTTTTTAGTTAATAATATGTTTAATTTTAGATTTTCTTAACTAGAAAATCACATTTCAATCTAAACTTTTTCTTTTATTTAGTTGTCTGACGTGTGTTAACATTCTGCAACTTATAAAGTAGGTGCTGACTATAGTCATTTAAATGTCAAATTTGACCATTTAGACCTTACTCTTTGTTTCAAATTCTCCATTACCAAGATGTCATACTTTTTTATTTTTTGTGTAGTCCACAGTCATTAGTGAGTCATGTCTGAAATAAGGTAGTACTTTCATATTGTCATCTGTAAAGTTGAATTTGTTTCCATTCTGTCATGGTTTGACAAGTACAAGACATTGGAAATATGAGCATCTTAATCTGTTTTTGTATTCATTTTCCTTCTTTTCTTCGGTCACATTGTCTGCTTTATACTTCCAGCTAAGTGCCCGTTGGTTGTCCACTCTTGCACCCACAGGGGACTGACCCCATAACTTAATATTAAACTTGATTAGCGAGTCACAGGTATTGATTAAGTCACTGAGCGCCTCACAAAGGTGCCTGGCATTCATGCCTATAACTGAGAAATGCTGGAAAATTCAATGTAGTGCCAGTTTAAATTAAGAGTAAAATTGTCAGAGCAAGAGCAAGAGTCCCAAATTAGAGACAACAACAGTTATAGGTTTCAGTCTGTCCAGTTTATAAATCAAAAGCCAGTAATAATACATATAATGTTATGGCTTGTTTTGTTTGTGCTGTCATTCTAACACATCAGGGAGTTCGGTTTCTTTTTCTGAGAATATCATCTCAGTTGTGTGACTACAGTGGATTACTGTTCAGTCATTCAGCATTTATCACTTTTGTCCTTTGATGCATTTTACTGACATGGATACTTTATAGTGAATACAGAGAGGTGCAAATGGGACCAAAGTAATTTAAAGTAATTTTTTTTCTTTGTTGCTTCCATTTTATTGTTAATTGATAGAAAAAAATGACTGAATGCAGCTGTTGAAGTGTAAAATAAATACATTTGCATTTTATTTCTAAAGAGGTTTGTAAACTAAAATTAAGGTTATAAATTTTATTCAATCAGCAGCAATAATTGTTTTTGTAACTTTCATAATTGCTTGGATCAAAAATCTGCAGTTATGGTATCTCTCCAGGAACTGAGTTAAGAGATCTCTATTCTAGAAGCAAGTCACCCCAGGATCAAATTAAATTCCCACAAATGTATAGGACATTTATTTTTTTTACTTTTTCAAACACTCCTGAGTTGTTTTTATAAATTTAAACAGAAATGGCAATGTAGATTTTTGAAATGACCTAAACCTTTCAGGATGTTGATGCAGGACCTGAAATAATAACTTCATGTCTGAAGGCCAACAGTTATCATTGAACTGAAGCATTTGTGCAAAGAGTGGGACAAAGTTCATCCACAATGTGACAGGCTAATTAATAGCTGTAAGAAACATTTCATTTCTTTGATTGTTCCTAAAATTGGTGTATTTAGTTGCTAAGCAGATGTTGCTTTTTCAAATGACACACTTGGTACTGCATTACCATGTTTGATTTAAATATGTTGTCATAATGTAATGTTCCTTCACTTTTGCAAAATACTGTATTTTCTCTCTCTATTATATAAAAAAATCCTGGGATGAGACTTTGCGCCAAGAGATTTAATCACGGCCACGGTCCACTCACATCTCATTCGTGTGAATGCTATTGTCAGACACAGTTCCTGTGCTCTCAGCTCTTACAAATTTTGATGTTTCCTCATTTTAATACAAGACATACAATCCATTTGTTTCCTTTGTTGTAGTCCTTTTCTGGACAATAATTTTATACGTTCTAGATGAAACGTCAACAACTAAGCGAATAAGAAAGAACAGTGCGTCAAAAAGAGGCCCAAAAGCATTGGAAAGAAAAGAACAATAATAATTTAAGTGCAAATTTGGAAAATAAGGAAAGTTATAATCGGCCCGTAGCAAGTGGAATTGAAAACCTAAAAGGTCCACGCGGGGGTGGAAATAAAAGTCAAAGAGTAGAAGACAAAGTAGAATGTCGTAAAGAAGTTGAAAAACATTGGCACGATACACATGCAGAGCATGTTAGAAATTATGAAAGTACTAAAATTTGAAAGTCTCACAAAAACTGACAATAATGATCACATTAGTTCTAACAAACTAAATTATTACTCGGTGAAATAACGGAACAGCGAAAAGAGATTGAATATATGGACATAGGTGATATGACAGAAGTATGTAGATATTGTTCGGCTTTAAAGTTTAAGTTGGAGACGTGTAGATCATCTAATTTGTGTTGCCATCAGAGAAAAGTAGTGTTTCTTCCCAATGAAGAGGGGTATATTTTGTTATTTGGTGAAAGTGAAATCCACAAACCCTACTGGCAAAATATCCGCATCTACAATAGTCTGCTCACATTCGCATCATTCAGTGCTCAAAACGTAGATTTACACGATTCAGGACCATATACTATGAGGCTCTGTGGTCCCGCAACAATTAAAGCTACGACAAGTTTAATTTCAAAGAAACCACAATTCGGTCAGGTTTATATTTATCAACACGGAGAAGCGATGCAACATAGAATTGAAAAGAGTTAAATGATCGGACGTATTAGAGAAACTACAGCCAATAATGGATACAAATCAAAACGTCCAAAAGTATCACACTTTAAACAAAATTTATCTGAAAAACACGGACAAAGAAGTTTTCTTGGATTTCTATATGAATCCAAAAGATCACGCTCATATATATAATAAACCAACATGTGACAAATTGTCGGCGGTAATAGTTTCGAAAGATGGAGATATCAAAGACAGAGTTGATATTTGTGTTTATCCAAAAGCACAGCACGATTTGTCGCAAGTGGCAGACCCGGGAAATGACTAGCGCATAGGGCCCGCACAGGGGTTGGCGAGCAGGGGGCAGAGCCCCCTAGTTTTTTATAATCAAAAACACAGGATACAAATACTGTATACAACACTCAGTTTCTCTCACTGTCTTTATTGCCATCTAGTGGACAAAATTGGACATTACACTCGAGGAAAACTGTCATCACTTGGTTTTTTTGTCCTCCTTCCCCACGGTATTGACATTTGCATTGAATTTGTTAAACTAGACCTCAAAAGTAGCAACAAGAAGCTGTTGATATGTACTTTTATAGTTAATGTAATTTTAGAGGAGACTTGTACTATAGTTACAAAAGAAAGTATTGTGCAAGGAATTAAACTTTCATTTTATTTAATTAAATACCTGTATTTCTGACATGTTAAGGAAAAAAACTTTTTTCATTCTATTTGTTCCCTGTCCTCTTTAATCTTTAACATGTTTTAATTTTTTTTTTCCTTTGTGTTAGGAGAAAGTGCGATTAAGATACAAGCTGACATTCACAATGGGTGATGAAACATATGATGAGATGGGTGATGTGGACCAATTTCCTACCCCTGAATCCTGGGGTTGCCTTTAAAAGAGAATGATTTTCCTGTGCCAGCACCACAATTTGTTGCAGCAGTCAACTGGCTCTTCAGTTATCACTAAAATTTGCCATAAGTGACGTGGTAGCAACACTCTCAACTGATGTGTATCCAAGTTTAAGGGGGGGAAAAAAGGAGAAAAAGACTTCCCACCTCTGAAACAAACTTTATATCTTTGTTTTTATTTCTTCTTTTATTTTTGTCTTCAGTTTGTGGTAAGTCGCACACAACCTCCTTTGAATGACTACTAAAGTTCAAGAATTTTTAATTTACTGAATTGCTGAATTGTTGCCAGCTATGTAGGAAATGTCCCATGGGGTTTCCAGTATTGATTAGGGTAAAGTGTTGCTTCTTAAGGCACTGTGGCATTGATTTGTTATGAAGCAAACCATTCCACCTCAGACGGATGTAGCCCACTTCATGTATTAACTCCTTGAATTTTACTGTGATGCTAAATACTGTCCATGACAAAACTGCACTGCGGAGCTCTGCTAGTTTGTTGCGTACATCTTTATGTCTTGTCTATGTAGGTTCAAACACATTGCAGACAGAATCTTCCAAGACACTAAAAGATTGACTACTGGGTAAACGTGGACAGACTGAATGTCTGAGCTATTGTAGAGTAGTGCAGAAAAGAAGAAATGATTGCACTGATTCACCATAACAGCAACTTTGCGTTCTTAGGCCGGGAAAGTCAGCATCTGGACAGCCCAAAAAACTTTGTAGCTCTTTACTGCCTTACATTGGATTGCTTAGTTCTTTCTTACGTCTTCTCATTTTCTGCAGCCAGCCGACTTCTCTATCCTGGCCATTTTCATTTACCTCCTTAAATTTGCTGGCAGCAATAAAAAACAGTCCAAGCACGTGTGCAGTGTTGAATTGGAAGGGGCGCGGAAGTACGTTTTTGGGTTAGCATGGAAATCTGCGCTGTTCACTTATCATGAGTTTTTGTTTTTTTATATTAGGGCATCAAAATATTCAAAGCACTGCCTTGATACTTGACAAGCAGCAAGGTGGGCCTGTAACCTTAAGTTACATCCAAAAATGAAATGCATAAACTTCCAAATGTCTGGCTGAATTGTGACATTTTTTTTTTCTTTCTATTGAATGAAGAGCTCTTAACATTCTGGATGTGCCGTATTTAACGTTAATCACGACTTAGCAATAGACAGCTCAGCTCAGCACTGTGGATGTGAGATTTGGGTCTGCTGCGCAAATCTGAAGGTGTCTTCCAAAGATAGCAAAGACAAATCACAAGAGGATTCACTGATGGTTTATGCAGTTGGGTAAAAGATATTAAATAGCACAAATCTTTTTTATTTTGCTTTTAAAAGCAAGAACCAATGCTAATGTATATCACCATTTGAACAATCCTTTACTAACTGACTTGTTTCCTTGTGTGTTTCTTTTTGTGCTGGAAAGACAACACTAAAGCTTTTTGGCTCATTATTTGAAGGAGGGGAGCATTCAGTCGGCCAGCCCTGGCAGCCAAGGCGAGTGTCTTCTTTCTTACTGAACCTGTCACATTTGGTAATTTGGGGGTCCTATAACAATAGGAGACATGGCAGTTCAAGGTAAACTAACTAAACTTACAGATAGGAACATGAATTTTTCAAAAGCAAAACAAAAAATGCAGGGTTTGAAACAAAAGCCACCAACCTCTGTTGCTTCCACTTAGCCTAACATGGAAGAAATTGCCTGTATGCCTGTGTTTTAGAAGTCTAATAATTGAAACAGAACCATCTTATACTTAAATGCCGAATGTGCCTGTTGTATTTTTTGTTTCATTTTGGAATATTTATTTAAAGGGAAAGTTTCGACTCTTCCTTTTAATGTTATATATAGACAACAACGTGTGTATGCGAGTGCACGATTGTTTGATGCAGAAGGACACGGCTAGCAAATGGTGTCGGGCCTGCTCAGCTTATTAGCCTTAAATGGACACACTGGTCTCCTTCCCATCACTCGCATTTCATACCCTGAAGGCTGACCCTTAACAGACCACACAGCCATCAGCTTTTACTCTCATGACATCTGTGTTCAAACTCATGAACCCTTCATCACGTGTCTGTGGGCTCTTGTGCACCATCTTTAGGAACCACAACCATACGTTACTGCAGGAATGTTTGAATTGTTTGACTTCTTTAAACAAAACAAAAAAAAAAAAAAAGTAACTTTTCTGATAAAAAGGCTTTGTAAATATTTTGTTTCACAATTATGTAAATTTACACTCTAATAATGTAGTGCAAATATGTATTTATGGGAAATAAAGTTATTCTTTTTTGGGGCTTCAATAGCCAGGTAATGTGGTTTTATGGACATTTTGGTGTAGTAGCAGTGCTGTGGGCATCGGGCCGTCACTTGGGCTTTTATACACAACTTTACTACGTTAGGTTTGTTTTCGAGAAAATTGAAATTCTTTCCATCTTTTGTCATTTTAAAAAAAGGAAAAAAAAACGACATAAACCTGCTTAGAGCAGGGCTTTTAAACTGTTTACTTGTCGTGACCCATTCTGTTTACCGTCTGCGAGACCCCATTCCTTGTGAAATGCCCGATCATCCAACGCAGGGAGAATCGATCTATTGGAGCTGTCAGGGGTTGGTATCCCCTTTGGACAATCGTGGAGGGAAGTCGGTTGAGATTGTTCAGCAGAGCGATGTTATTTGCTTAATCAACCCTCAACCGTGTATTTCACCAACTATCCACCAGCACCAACCTGTGACCGATTTGGCATCAAGACCCAGAGTTTAAGAAGGTGTGGCTTAGAGCAAGGCGTCTTTAAAAAGTTAATGTGCAAGGAGGAGATGAATGATAGAGGCCACCAGGAGACCTACAAGAACTCTAAATCAATTGGGAATGTTCACGACCAAAGTTGAAGAGACTCAGTATATACCGGCTGTTTACAGGGCGCCACAGCTTCAAGAGAGAACAGCAAAGAGAAAGCCACTGCTTAAAGCAATCACACGTGACATCTCAGCCTACGTTTTCCAGAATGCACATGGGAGTACTTCTGGCTGTTGGACATTATCAAAAACACATCATCCATCCCCACGGTGAAGCTTGGTGGTGGTGGCATCAGCATCAGCATCATGGTGTGGAGATACTTCTCTGTAGCAGGCCGGGAAGGCTTAAGAAGGTGGAGGGGTAAATGAAGGCTGCTAAATAAGTTTATAGGGCCATTAATGTCACACGTACAGAGAACACTTGTATCAACATGTAGCATGTCACCACTCTCCAGCACAACCATAAAACTAATGGGTACGTCATCCGATTTGGTCCCCCTATAATTGAATGTTTATTAACAAATTTTTATCATTCTTGTTTTTCATAATTATATATAAAGTACAAACCTTCACTTTTTTAGGTTTTGAGTTTGCTCAACAAATGTGCAATACCAGTGTTTAACTAGGACGAGTATATTGTTGTTTTAAGAGAATGGAGCTTGGAACTTGCAATGATGTGTAGAGAAGGGCGTATCGATTCTTGTGACAGTCTTGATCGTGAAACGTCACTAATCTTGAGGTTTCATTTACATTTTTTCCTCTAAGTTGGATGCAACACCAGTGGGGGAAAAAATGCTTTTATTAAGTTTAGAATCATTGATATAGCAGGTTGGACAATGACTGACTGACTGACGTAATTTACGCACGTTCCGGTTTGGAGGTGGGGTAAGGAGGCGTGCCTTGCGAGTGGCTAGTTAGCATGAACTATTCCCATTGGCTAGAAGAATGAAGTTCCAGTCTTGCCTCGTGGCTTTCACCGTTGAAATAAATTTGGTAGTGACACCGTACAAGAACGCTGCCAAAAATCACGTGACCGCAAACCGTTTGGCCAGTGAAACTGCTCTTATTCGTATCAGTAACGTACTTTGTAACACTTCCCATTAAACAAACGTGAAATTAGAGCCAGCTACGAGTATACCAAATAACATTCATTACTCCTACGCATTTGAGCAAAGCCACTCCCCACCTGTTGATAGCTTCAGAAGTTACCCGACGCAGACTTCATTCTTCTAGTTCTCACGCTTGGGTCACACTGCAAACAAACATTTGTCTCTTTTTCAAAAGTTTAAACTGTGCTCCATGACAAGACAGATGACAGTTCCGTCTCACAATTAAAAGAATGCAAACATGTCCTCTTCAAAGGAGTGCGTGTCAGGAGCACAGAATGTCAGAGAGAAAGAAAAGCAATCAATCAAAAACCGATAGGTGCTGTTCGGGCTTTTAAGTATGCGAAGACTGCGTTGGAAGGATCTCGAGCGACACGAGCAGCCGCAGTAAGCAAGCAATGCGAAGGTAGTCTTTCAGTGTTTTTAGAGGAGCGTCCATTTCCTGTGGGGGTGTGATCAGCCCCCCTGTTCACATAGTGGATTTGAAAGTTAAATGTAAACAAATTGCATTTGCAGTGATGCAGTCTCCAATGAGAATTAGGGGCTAGAAACTTAATTAGCACCCGTCTGAATGCAGTCTGTGATGATCAGCTGTCAAGGCAACTCCGACTGCCGCCTTCATTGCCTGCGTGTCTTTCCCCAAATACACCAGAGCAAGACACTCTGTGATAGTGTTACAGCTTTATGAAATATTACCCGAGGCCTAAACAGTGGGAAGTATGGCTGTGGATCAGGCCTCGTTCGGGCTTTGTGGGCTCCCACTTGCTGAGTAGAGTAGCTCAGTCTTTTTTTTCACCCAGTTTGTCTCCAGCCCTTTTCAAACAATAAAGACAGTAACAAGAACAGAGTTTACTGATATTTTAAGCAATAGTGCTCAAAACACGATTAAATTTGAGATAATCTTTAAAAACACAGAAATGTCCACCAAACTGAAGACTTTGAACTTGTGGAAAGTAGAGTTTATGGCGATGAGGAAGTGTATAAAACAGCAATTGGGAAAGCAAAACCGCAGCAACTATAAATGCCAGTTGGTGTCACTTCAGAGATAAGTTTTTTCTAAAAAGCAATAAAAACAAAAAGACTAAAGAATTGTCCAGAATGGATAAATAGAAGTATTATTTAAAAAGTAAAACTGAAAAGATCACTGGACAGGAAAATTTAAAAAGGCAGATAATTCTGATGTACAGCAATAGATAAAAAAAAAAAAAAAATCATTCGAACCATCAAGAACGAAGCCAAAATAAAGTCCCCTTGAGAAGTCAAAAAACAAACAGCAACTTTTTCAGTACTACTGCAGCAAAAAGACAATAAAAGAGAATTTAAGAAACCTTAGGAACAAGAATGAAGAAATCACTGAAAATGAGAAGGAAATCGCAAATGATCTGAACAAAAACTTCACACAAGTATTTATAAAGGAAGAAATGAGTGGAATGCCTCATGCAGAAGTAAAAACTCCGATTTTAAAACAGACGTTCTCAATAGGTTGAAGACTAATAAAAGTCCCTGACCCGGTGAGATTTGACCAGCTGGACTGTCAACTCTAAACCCTTATTGGACACATTTCAGCAGTCACTTCTGACAGGAGGAGTACCCGAGGACTGGAAAGTTGCAAATGTGACTCCAATCATTTAAGAGGTTAAACAAAATAGGACTTAGGAATTATAGACCAGTTAGTCATACTTCTATGCCATGCAAAACTATGGAAACTATAATAAGAATTAGAAAATTAAATAAATGGAAATAATATTCTAAAGAACAGCCAGGATGGAATGGAGAAAGGAAATTCCTGCCAAACCAATATTTTAGATTTTTTTCATAGAAACGGAATAACTGACAAAAACAAAGCATACGACGTCCTTTACTTAAGACTTTCAAAACATCTTTGACTCAGTTCCACACCAAAGAAATTCTGAAATTAGAAGCTGTAGCCATCAGAGGTAACCTACAAAACTGGATCTCTAGTTGGTTAACGGGCAGGAGACAAAGGGTACAGATAAGAGGAGAATGGGGTCATGAGTGGAGTCCCTCCGGGGTCTGTCCTTGGACCATTACATTTTTTGATTTACATCAATGACTTCGATTCTGGGATAGAAAAAAAAACTTGTCAAATTCACAAGAGACCTGGAGGGATAGCAGACACTGAGGAGGCAGCAAAAAGACTTCAAAATGACCTGGACAACCTTCAGAACTGGGCAAACACTCAAAGAATGCTGTTTAATGTAGAAAAGTGCTAAATGTGGGCAAAAGGAAAATCAGTTAGAAATACAAGATGGGAAACACCGTCCAATAGGAAAGAACCTGCGAACAGGATTTAGGAGTTTATGCTGGCACATATCCATCATCTATGCAATGTGCAGAAGCGATTAAAATGGTACAAAGAATGTTAGGTTATATCAGAAAAATCAAGGCATGTTACGTTTGGACTATATAATGCACTATCAAGACGGCATCTGGAGTACCGTGTGCAGGTCTGGTGGCCACACTACAAAGAAAACAGTGCTTGAAGCTGTGCAGAGATGGACCCCAGGACTTAAGGACATGTCACACTCCTACTGACTTGAGAGATTTAAACCCCTTCAGTCTCGAGCAGAGGACACTGAGCAGGTACCTAAAACAGGTCTCAAAGTGTCAAAATAATCCAAAAAGTACATCCAGCAGCACTCCTTCAGCGCCAGTGTGAATCACATACTCGTGGACATCAAGTGGAAGTGCACTTAGGACTATGGCCAGGAAACACTTCTTTAAGCAGAGTTGTGGGAAACTTGCCAAACTTTAAGGAGAATCTGGATGAGATATACGGACAACAGCCATTAGCTAAACAAACAAGCTGGAGGGACAGATGCTTGTTTGTATTATTTCTTACATTATTTACTGTAACTCATATTTTGAAGAAAACTTGAACCAAAAAATAACTGCTGCATCAAATTATTTAAAGCAATAAAATGATATATGCAGGTGCATCTCACTAAATTAGAATATCGTCAAAGTTTACTTCAGTAATGAAAAAACTGAAACTCACACATTACAGAGTAATATATTTCAAGTGTTTATTTCTTTTCATTTTGCTGATTATGGCTTATAGCTAATGAAAACCCAAATTGTGACATTTCAGAAAATTGGAATATTGTGAAAATGTTCAATATTGTAGACTCCTGGTGTCCCAGTCCACTCAGCTAATTAACCCAAAACACGTGCAAAGGGGTCCGGACCCTTTAAATGGTCTCTCAGTCGGGTTCAGTAGGCCACACAATCAGACTGCTGACTTGACAGTGGTCCAGAAGACAGTCACTGACACCCTCACTCCACAAGAAGGGGAAGCCACAAAAGGTCATTGCTAAAGAGGCCGGCTGTTCACAGAGTGCTGTACCCAAGCATGTTAATGGAAAGTTGAGTGGAAGGAAGAAATGTGACAGCAGAAAAAGGTGCACAAGCAACAGGGATAACCGCAGCGTTGAGAAGATTGTGAAGCACAGCCCATTCAAGAATTTGGGGGAGATTCACAAGGAGTGGACTGCAGGTGGAGTTAGTGCTTCAAGAGCCACCACACATGGACGTATCCGGGACATGGGCTACAATTGGCACATTCCTTGTGTCAAGGCACTCGTGAACCAGAGACAACATCAGAAGCATCTTACCTGGGCTAAGGAGAAAACGGACTGGACTGTTGCTCAGTGGTCCAAAGTCCTCTTTCTAGATGAAAGTAACTTGTTCATTTCATTTGGAAATCAATGTCCCAGAGTCTGGAGGAAGAGTGGAGAGGCACAGAATCCAAGTTGCTTGAGGTCCAGTGTGAAGTTTCCACAGTCAGTGATGATTTGGGGAGCCATGTCATCTGCTGGTGTTGCAAAATCTGGTTTAATGACCATCGTATCAACTGTGCTTGATTGGCCAGCAAACTCACCTGACCTAAATCCCACAGAGAATCTATCAAGAGGAAGATGAGAGACACCAGAGCCAACAATGCAGACGAGCTGAAGGGCGCTATCAAAGCATCCATAACACCTCAGCAGTGCCACAGGCTGATCGCCCCCATGCCACGCCACATTGGTGCACTAATTCATGCAAAAAAGGAGCCCTGACCGAGTATCACGTGCGTATATGGACAGACTGTTCAGTAAGCCAACATTTCTGTATTAAAAATCATTTTTATTATTGGTCTTATGTAATAATTCTAGTTTTCTGAGATACTGAATTTTGAGTTTTCATTACCTGTAAGCCAAAATCAGCAAAATGAAAAGAAAAACACTTGAAATTTCACTCTGTGTGTAAGGAATCTATATATGAGTTTCACTTTTTGAATTGAATTAGCGAAATAAATTAACTTTTAAGATATTCTAATTTATTTAGATACACCTGCATATATTATACACACACATTTATGCTGGCATGAATGCTTTTCTGGGCATTGAAAAAGATTACTTGTACCAGTTTTTTTTTATTTGTATTTCAAGCTTACAAAATGCAATACAGTATCAAAAGTATGGACAATGAGGATTGAATTGCACAACAAACATAAAATCTACTTTGATTCCTATAAAGCAATGCTACAAATCAAAGGGCACAGAAAAACAAAACTGAAGCCACCCAACAAGCTCTGCTGTTTTCCTTCAAAGTAAGCCTTACCTTTACTACACAGATGAACCAAAGTTTCACATGGGATGTTCCGTCCACTTTGATACGGTTAAAGACTGTCCAGTTTGTCTTAAATACTGATTTTGTACATAAATACACCAAAATCAAATAATGTAATTTGCAAACTAAATGGGTTGCGGTGCAACAATAATAGTGATTCTTTTAAACTCCTCCTGGCTATTACAGTACTTGAAATAAAGAAAAAGGTTGACAATGTAAAACAAAATCTAAATTTAAAATGCATTTAAAAAGCAGCTTCTGATAGGTGCAGCCAAGGATAACAAGTATAAACCATTTCCCCTTCAAACGGTCTTTAGAAATATTACTGAATTAAACGCAGAAATACACACACTTAACTGGAATAAAACATTTTCCTTCCTCTTGCTACCATTTAACTGGTAGTTTGAACTACATTTTGTTTTTCTAAAGATGCATCTACTTCAAATAGTCTGGGAGTACTAAAAAAAATCCAGAACTACATTAAAAAGTTTTCACTTTATCTTCCTCGCATGTGCCAACCTCAGAATATTCACTGGAGGGACACAAACCTCAAAGTAAACACCGACCTGTGGCCTCTTAAAAGTTTTCATTAAGCTTAAGGAAGAAAAATGGGAAAAACTGGGGCGGGGATTGGATGTCAGGCAAACGTACAAAAATTCCTAAACAAGTAACTTAATGCTCATCACATACAACAGAATTGGAGATTATAAACCTTAAATCATTGGATAAAAAAATTGTAAAAAAAATTTCTTTCAGCCTTGCAAATAACTTGGAAAAACAAATTGCCATTTTATTTTAAAGGGAAATCAACACAAGTATAAAACAATTTTATACCTACCCAGAATTTCTGAAACTTAATTTTATGATTAAATATCGGGTATTCGTTAAATTCAAACGCGACATTTTCAGGGAATAAACAAAGTTCTGAGTTACACTGCTTGAGAAGTTAGCAATCGGCTTTAGAAAATTTAAGTTTTCTTAAAACTATTCTTGTCCGGTGAGATGCTGTCTCTGTTGGGTGTCACCATCCACTTACAGATTTTAAGGGTCACACACTTCAAAATAAGGGCATCTTTCTTACGTGCACACTGTTTAGAGTGACTCATAACAAAGACTGTTTAACAGACTTTTCAGGGAGTCAAGAAAGTATGACTTTGAATAACTAAATTTAAAACTTTACCATTCAGCTGAGTAAGTATTAACACAAACCCACACATTTTCCTTAAACACACTCAACCAGTTCTGCTCAACTTAGTCATTTGGTTTATTTTCTTGGTGGAGGTGGGGGAGGAGGAGGTGGGGGTGCGTACTGAAAAGGAGCCTGTCCCATATATCCCATCATTGGAGGCGGCTGAGGTGGAGCAAACTGTTGGGCCATGAGAGGCTGAGGCGGACCAGATGGACCACCCTGACCTGGTCTACCACCCATATTACCATACTGAGACTGTGGAGGCTGCTGTTGTGCCTGATCTGGATTGCCACCACCACCTCCAATGTTGCCTCCACCAATGCCACCAGAAGCACCCTGCTGCCCACCTCTACCATAACCACCTTGGTTTCCAGCACCGCCACCAGGACCATAACCTTGGTATTGATTTTCATATCCTTGATTGTTATGGCCTCCTCCTGATCCCCCATAGTTTGTGGCATTTGCTCCTGTGGCATAGTTCCCTCTGGTTTGATCTCTGCCTCTGTCTCTGCCATATGAGCGATCAGCTCCATTGTGGTCCCTGTTGGCACTGCCCCCTCCCCTGTGGTCTCTGAAGTTACTGCCTCCCATGTTGCCCCGACCATCTTTGTTCATTCCTCCTCTCATACGACGATCACATTCTTCCTGATACATCAAGTTTGGATTGTTTGAATTTGAAACATTACGATATCGTGAACGGCCACCTGTAAAATAGATAACACTCAATTAAACGAAGTATACATTAACCCTACACCTACCTAATGTTTTAACTTAAGCCATTGTTACCTTGCACAACTTTTAGTCAAAGGGGATGTAAAACTTAATGACGGCAGGCACTGATCTAATCGCTAGAGGACACAAGATTACATGACGAGACATCATTGGGAATATTCAATTGAGACAACTTTCCAGTGCAGAGTCGCATTTCCAATGCATTGCAAGCTTACCCATTTCTCTTAAACAATAACATGCTGCATGACTGAGCCAGTGCCCAACTGAATCGTTCAGAAGTACAGGGAGTTCAGCCTTAAACACTGCCCGCTCTTCCCCCACCCCGGCTCATTAAAATTAGACAAATTAAGCATACAAATAAAAATCTCTGGAGAGGTCATGTAATGTGATGCAGCCTTTAGACAAAATGTGCAATACAAACTCTTATTTGTGCCCTGTACACTATTTTTGTACCCTGATGGCAAAGAATATTACTTTATTGAAACAAGAAATAATCACAACTACAAAAAAGGGCAGCTGGCATCCATTACAGAAAACAAGACCTAGATCTGGAGCATTATGTTGCAGTAGGAGCAGGCAAGTAACTTGGTATCATTAAATTCAGTTTGCATATTACTTGTATTAATCATTGCCATTTTCAAAAGTACATTTTTAACTACCATGTTCCTAAGCTTGTATACATGGACCTTTGTAATTGCTGGCACTCATTTACCAGATACCCTCTCTCGAGAACAATAGAACACTCAAGTAGTAGTACTGTTTGAAAAGTCCATTGCCCTTACCTCCACCTCCCCTGCCAGTGTCCACTAGCTGCAACAGTTTGGGATTGATAGCCTGATTGGCTTCTTCCAAAACACGGATAAGCTCTCTAGCCTGTCTCAAGTTGCCAGGAGTGAAGAAGGTATAGGCCGTGCCCTTGTTTGTGCTACGGGCTGTTCGGCCAATACGATGTACATAGTCTTCTGAGGAGTTAGGGTAATCGTAGTTTATCACAAACTTTACATCTTCCACATCTGAACATCGATCAACAGCCACCACAGGTGGTGTTAAAATTAAAAAATAAAAAACATACAATTAGAACAAACACAAGGCAGATGGAATACAACTTAAATGATAATTAAAGTGAAGTACTCTCCAACTATCACTGCTAGGAGAACCTTCTGCAATATAATAAAAACATGCCTTACTTTAAAATATCTACTTATTTACATCATATGGGTTTTCATTATAGTTAGTAAAAGGAAGAAAAAAATCTATATATATTGAGCCATTGGTTGCATTTTACTAGCAAGTCACATCTAGATTTATTTTTGTTAATTACTTACCTCGTTCAACTTACAAAGTTATAATTTAAAACCTATTTCAGATTTGTTTTGTTCCATACGAAGACTAACACAAAAATGTCTACCTTTTCTAACATTCATAATTAACTTGTGCACACAATGAAGTCTTGTATACATGTGACTTTGGTATAATTTTGGAGAACGCCTGTGAACTAAGTGCTACACAATCATTAATCTAGAGCAAATTACACTTACCTGCAGATAAAAGCACACAAAAATTACAAATTGTTTAAAACTCAGAAAACTCTTAAAAGGAAATTTAATATATACAATTTAAGAATCATTTTTTATTGCTTGTTATAATTTGTTCATTCAATTGTGTGTTTTGGAACATGAAGAAGGAAAGAGCGCAAAATTAGGACTTCTGCGTTTGTTTTTCTTAATTTTCAAAACAACTTGCACTGCACTTTACCTCAAGTGGACGGTCAAATTTGCAAACAGAATAAGTGACAGAATACAAATCAGTACCTTAAGAGCACTGTAAGTATTATGTTAAAAAAAATGTGTGAATTTCAATTTAAAAATTAAACTTAGTTAAATTTCATGATTTATACTTTCAGCTTTACTTGGTCCATTTACGCTCTTACCAGAGGAAGCAGATTTTACAGCCAATTCCATTTGTCAGTTGCGATAGCTAATGAAATTCCATACTTTATAACAATTGGTCTTTTTTACATTTACAGAGCACTCTCCTTTTAAGACTATACCAAATTAAAACAGCTAAGAAAATGGTTATTATAAAGAATACATGTAAACAAGAGGGTAGTATGGACAATTTGTACACCAGAAAATTAATAAAGTTCACCGCCTGCCTATTTTAAATTAGTGGCCTTCTCTTCATTTTCTCACATGAAGATCTCCAAATCTGGAGGTTCTTTGAGTCTCCAATGCTCCACCCCTTTGGTGACACTGGACCAGTAAATGGGAAGGGAGCATGCATTGCACATCCCAAAGTAGTTAGAAACCCCTACATGCTTGGATCAGTGTGCACTTGAGCACACTCACCCATACTCTTTTGACTTAGTGAGGAATAGTCACAGGCCTTATGCTTCTCTGCGGTCCCATTACATTACTGTCCGTTTTGGTATTGAGTCGAAACAATTTAACTAGTGTGCTAGATGAATACCTTAACTGCCACATTACACCCATTAAGAGTAAGACATAGACTTTTTAAAACCAAAGCAAACAGGAGAGGTTTATATATAAAACAATGACAATGTAAATATGGTTGCCAGAATAGGCTGCTACTGAATCCTTCTAGGTGCAGGAGTGACAAAGAGCAAAATTCTCTTAACTTGCCATGAATGAAGTTACACAAGTCTGTTTCTCATTACAGTAGATGGGCTCATAATAGACACTGCTGCACTTGCAAGCTCCATAGTAATAGAAACTCGAATGTCTCCTGTAAGTGCAATGCCAAAAAAAGTTGCAAAAACAATGTGTTTTTGCACAACAGGTCCCTTTGCAGATTGATTTAAAATCCAGAAATATACATCTGTTCTCCACGCTCCAGTACTGTAGACACAAACTCATCTTCCCTATAAATTACCCAAAGCCATTAAGATTTGACTCCTGCAAGGGACGGACACTTTGTAAGAAATGTATCAAAGGTTTTCCCAGCATATTTAGCGCCTGCAACAAAAGACTGAAACCAGGCATATACAGCCTTTCTGCAGGCTTCCCCAAAATACAGGTTTGGAGAGCAATGATGAAATGAGCTGCTTTAAATATGGAAAAGAAAATTTACAATAATGTTAAAAGAATGGCCAAAAATATTTTAGTTTTTATTTGTTAATAGAGAAAGAGACAGAGAGATGAAAGAAGTGAAAGGAAGAAAAAAGCATTAGTTAAAAATCGCACTATAAGTAAACACAGACAAGACTAGAACAGATTAACTTCATTTTCTGACTTACCTTAAGTAGAAGGTGCACCAACAGGAATAGTGTTCCCCTCACAAAATATATCTTGCACAATGAGATGTGGAGGCAGCCAGATAAAAGCACTATTCTCCCTTTGCCAACAAATGACTGAAAAGGAAGAAGCTGGCCCACAAGAGTGAAAAAGTAGCTAAGCCAAATATAGCCAGCCAGCCATGAAATGTGTTCACTGTCTTCCACTGCTCTTCACTACTGAATGTGGTGATCATGAAGTTTCTGAATGTTACGTACTTTTGTTTCTCTGAAAAATGTGCCTTTTGGTGCAAATCTACACAAGGTTTCAACATTAAAGTGACCTCAAATCTCCAAAATCTAACATTAAGTGATATACTTATTACATAATATTCTGCACAAAGTGCAATTTTGATTCCTTGCTAAAATGAACAAGGAGGAGACCAATGGAGACCAAATCGGGAACACCAAGGCAGCGTATCAAATAGAGCCCAGGTAACCACCAGGTTACTTAAGTAACAAGAAACAGACAAACAAGGATCTTTTTTTGGCTTTGGACAGCAAAACACCAGTCAAAATACACAGACTGACGCTTTGGACAGTAGAGGGACATTTCGAAAATCTTGTCTAGGCAAGATACACAAAGAAGCATTCGGCACATAAATCATTCCAAGCTCATGTCCTTCTGCAGAGGCTCGTGATCGAGCAGTTATCGGACAGACCTGGAATCCTGTCAGCCAGGACCAGACATGACGTCAGGAGGGAGACCGTTTGAGGGAGGTCTAAAGGGGATGGTACAGGGGGGGCCTCAGCATTATAAACTATTCAACTCTTCACACCCAGGCAAGGCTTTTGTTTGCTGTCTGTAACAAACAACAAGAATGTTACCAAAAAGACTGAACATTTTCAGTCAAAATAGGATCTGTACAAAACTATGCTATTGATACTTCCTTTGCTCCACACAGATCAATATCTTTTGAACAAATACTTTTCATAAAATTAAATACAATAAATAATTTGCAAAATGATATGCTAAAGTTTCTGGCTACATGGAACACTTTTTACCCAAAATATAGTTTATCTAGGCAGGTCAATTTCCAAAATCAGTGTCACTAAAGGAAACCACCTATTTTGACTGCTGTAAACCCTACTGATTTAGAAGAAATCATAGTCTTTAATGCAAGTAATACCAGAAACAACACTTTTCTACACTAAAATCAGAGCAGCACAAAGCAGATGTTTATTTTCTGCTAAATCAAGAAGGGTTTACAGTTTACTGGACCTGTGAAAAAAACAAATACGCCAACAATCTAAAGATTTGGGGTAACTATCAAATCTCTGCACACACAGAAGAATTGCAGTCAACAATTAAAATAGAAGCCTCAGGTATGTTGTCAAAATAAACAACAAAAAGCTGAGACAACTACTACTAGAGGTCTCTCTTCCCTTAGAAAATAAACATCTCTGTGCAAAAAAGCTCTATTTCCAAACTGGGCTGAAGTGAAAACTACAATTAAATTATGTGACAGCAGCCTTGTGTTGAGGGATGTTGAAATGGGAGGCCCCCAAACCCCCTTCTCTGAAGAATTTACTGGACCAGCCCTCCTTCCCGATCAGGCAGGCAGAGCTGGCGCATTGGTCTGTGCTTGATGACAGCTGGGACTGATTAACCTGGCTTTCTCCTCTCCTTTCTCCCCCACATCTGGGCTCTCGAGTAGTCATGCCTAGGTCCTGCTGCAGAACCAAAGCCTGTACGCTTCAAATGCAGGAAGAAACTTGGAAGGAAAAAAAAAAAGAAAAAAAAGAGATTTGGTTAAAAATATTTGCCCATGGGGAATTAAAATTAAAAAAAAAAAAAAAACACGCATTTTTCTACTTATATTGGCAAAGTATCAAGTATAAAACTATGAGAATATTTTTTAAACACTATCACCTTATATCCTATCTTCAAAAACATACCTAATCCACGTTGAAGCCACATCTGTTGCAATAAGGATTGGAGCTTTTCCACTGCGAAACTCTAAAAGTAAATAAATAAATAGTAATTTCACAATTTCTTTCATCCTCACTAAAGAAATTAGCTTTAATTAGAGAGTTCTGACAAAGTAGTTCAGAATCTGTATTCTAACTTTAATCCTGCACACATAAGCATTCCTGACCTGAAATACTGTAATTTGTTTGGGAAACGGACTCACTTAGAAAATATAGACCTACTGTACATGGTATGACTAATTGAAAAGGAAAAAAAAAAAAACACAAAAGGAATAATACAAATTATGGCCACAGTCATACTTAAAAAAAAGACAAAAAACGTGACATATTGAATATATTTGCCTCACCTGGAAAATTATGTCATTGTGACCAAGAGGCTAAAGCACTGGCAGCATACTGCCCAAAGCACTACCTGTTCCTTGATTCCACTATTGACTCAACTGCATAACCCTTAGTAAATAATAATATGCTGCATACACATTTTGGAAGTGCCTCTGAATTAGATATAATGATATCCTCCAGTATTAATAGCTTGTACTCCATTAAAGCAACACAACTTACCATTTAAGACCCAATCACGTTCAGGCTGGCTTTTATCTCCATGTATGCACATTGCAGGCCACCTGTAGGTATTATGTTATTCTTTAAGCATTATATATGTACATAATACATTGATCAAATAAACGCAAAAACAAAAAACACTTACCCATCTCTTCGCATTCTTCGTGTAAGGTCATCACATCTCTTTTTGGTTTCGACAAAGATAATTGTTTTATTTTCTTTCTCTGCCATTATCTCCTCCATCAACTGTATAAGTCTATCAAAAATATACAAGTTGTAAGAAGCAGGTGGAGTTTTTTGTCAGTAAATTACCATAATGACTGAACGCTTAAGTTGCTTCAAGGAAACTGGACTCCTCTATATTCCTGCACTTGGAGAAGGTGTAATTTAATATCATACTTCAAACCCTGATGAACTCCATGAGTGACTGTCACCTTTGCCAATACTGAAAGTCATAATACAGCATAAAGAACAAGTTGTGCATTTAAAAAAAAAAACTCTGCATAAAAAGACAGCTGTGTGACCCAGAATGCCTGGTGCAAAGACAAGGTAACAAGTAGCAAACAAAGGCCCAATGTGCCAGGACATGCTGCATTTTATTTTGAGAAACAGTACCCGTTTCATAAGAGGTAAATATTGCAGCATTAATCCCGATATAATAGAAACACATTCTTATTACACTGTCTCAAACAAAAAATATGTTGCCAAAATAAGAAATCAAAGGCACCAACTAGTGTGTACTATGCATATTCAACTCCTACTGACTTTTGTAATGGGTAGGAAAAATGCTACCTTAGGTCACACATAAAATACAATGTTTTAATAATTTATCATCACTTTGGAAGCATCAGCACCATTCAAGTTTCAAACTCACTTTGTCCTGGGCACGGTAATGGAAAAGCTGGAACCTTTCCAAGCAAGGCAAGAACAATCCCTGAACCAGGTGCCAGTCCATTGAAAGTTGAACACACACCCACCTACACTAGGGCCAATTTAGCGTCTTCAAACTAACAAATCTGCACGTCTTTGGACTGTGGGAAGAAACCACTTTATAAACATGATAATGATTGCATGCGTGATGAACAAAAAAGTTAAAAAGCACCTACTTGTTGTCTTTTTCACTCTCTTGACAAACGTCAACAATCTGCAGAATGTTGTGGTTAGCACTCAGCTCTAGTGCACCAACATTTATCTGGACATACTCTCTTAAAAAGTCTTCAGCAAGCTGTCGAACTTCTTTCGGCCAGGTTGCACTCCACATAAGAGTCTGACGATCTGGCTATACATAAATTTAAACAGCAAGACATTTTCTTCCTTTATTTCTGGGCCAGTTCATCAGAAATGTGTCCAATTCAGTCAAACATGCTCTGGTAGAATATTACAAAACCTTGCCCTAACTAGTATTAACCAGTTGAAAGTATAGAATTTGACAAAACAAAGCAATAGTAGAGCCTTCTTACCCTGATTTGGTCAACTATTTTGCGAATTTGAGGTTCAAAGCCCATATCTAACATCCTGTCAGCTTCATCCAGAACCAAATATGTGCAGCGTCTCAGATTAGTCTTTCCAGCCTCAAGGAAATCTATAAGACGACCAGGAGTGGCAATACATATTTCTACACCTATTGAAAGAATGCAAGAAAACTGTTTAAATATATACAATACAGACAATTCATATTCTGCATTTAGTAAAATGTATTAAGTTCTTCAAATATAATCCACCTACATTAGTCTATTTCAAAGGGAACTTACCTCGTTCAAGATCCCTTATTTGAGGACCCTTTGGCGCACCCCCCGTATATACAAGTACTCTTGATGCGTGATGTTTTTCCATAGTCATACGCCACCTGCTGCACTTGTTGAGCCAGTTCTCTTGTTGGAGCTAACACAAGACACTGCATATAACAAGGAAACAGTACAAGTCTTGCACCAAAATATTAGGAAAATCAGAACATTTTTAACTTTGAAATATGCTGGATGGCAGCACTAATTTAAATAGATGTGCAACAGTAATTTGAAAGACAGACATTTTTCAAATGTCAAAAACAAGGATGAACCTTAGCATCCTTAGTATCAATTTACTCTCAGAAATGAGGCAAAAACATTATTTTTTTCAACAAGAAAAATTAGTGTGTAACAGAAGCACGTTAAAACAAAAATATCAACATAAACATAGCAAGAGAGGTATGACTAGGGTTCTCTTCTGTCCTGATACAAATTTAGTACATGCCCTTCATCTGACACTTTTTGAAACAGTCACCAATGCAAGGTCTGATATTGAAATTAGGACAGTAAAGAGTGTTTGTGTAGTTTTCTATTATTTTCAGTTGTTTGCGCGATCTGCACAACCGACACTCTAATTGAGTTATTGTAGGATACCACAGCAAAGGCTTAGTGACTTCCGCATTTCCCTTGATACAAACACTGACAGTTGCAGCATTATGAACAGTGCCTATGAAGCTAGTGTATTTCTTGTCGTAACACATTGTGACATGCACGCAGCCTCACTGCACTACACATCCTGCTTCAACAGCACCTTTGTGACCCCATCACACAGCAGAGTGTGTCAGCCATAGAAAACCTCATCACCATGACAATGAGTTCGCTCACAGCTCTGCACAAAGCGTCCGTCGTCGGCCAGGGACTGATCGGCCGATCTGGGGGGGGTATTTTCATTTAGCCCAATGACCTGCCCCACTTTCTTTTGTCCCCTTCTCCTCCAGGACAATCCGATGCCAAAACAGATATGCAACCACAGGACCAACCTGAGGGAGGACGATTAGCAGAACCTGGACTGAAGGAGGGAGCTGTGACGTAATGACTCAGGAAGTCACAGCTTGCTTGCTTGCTGAGTGGTAGCTCCCTCTTCAATAAATATGCTTGCAGTTCTGTTTGAAGTTGTTAATAAAGCTGATCGTTCTGAAGACAGAGACTCAGCCTTATGTTTTTGGGGTGTACGACAGTGATTCACGTGTCACAACATGATCAAAATTATTTTGCCATTCTACCACAATGAAGCATCACATGACCAAATTCATCAAGCACATCATAGCGGTTACAGTTGTACATCGCCTTTTGCATCAGTTTCACTATCTGTGTCAATGTTTGTTGACCAATTCACTCTCATCACTATCACTTGATTCAGGTAATGTTCCAACTTTAGTTTTTTTCTAAAGCTGGCTTTACAGCTTTTCATGTACACACTATTTTGATGATGTTCCAACAATGATGGATGGATTAAAAGCCAGAAGTCTGTGATGACCATCAGCATCAAGTGACTCCGTGAAAAAACACGAACTACAAAGAGGACTATTTAATTTATGTTAGGTAGAATGCCCAGAGGACTGGGCGGTCTCGTGGCCTGGAACCCCTACAGATTTTTATTTTTTTCTCCAGCCTTCTGGAGTTTTTTTTTTTGTTTTTTCTGTCCACCCTGGCCATTGGTCCTTACTCTTTTCTATGTTAATTAATGTTTTCTTATTTTAATTTCTTATTTTGTCTTTTATTTTTCTTCTCTTCATTAGTAAAGCACTTTGAGCTACTTTTTGTATGAAAATGTGCTATATAAATAAATGTTGTTGTTGTTGTTGTATTTTGTGTTTTGGTTGATGTTTTTGTTGCAACATGAAATTTTATTCTCTAGGTGGCATCTGAATACTGTTCCAGTTGTTATTCAAGCTTAATGGTGTGCACTGGAACATAACAGCTTAATCTGAGAGACTTGGGGTTAATGGTTTTTACACAGAACTTCAAGACCAAGAGATGCTTGGAGTTTAAGATAATTTATTTGAAGTAAAACACCTATCTAAAGAAATTGTTCTTAGATATGGTATCATAGGAAACCACTGTGAATAAGGGACATGGCCTTGGCAAAATGCATTTTAAAGGTAGAGTACCTGAACACCTTGAAATAAGCTCAGTGAAAAGAATACTACATACATGGAAAAACGCATTCCCAATCCTTTTAAACGACACACCGAGCAGCACTGTTCACAAGAAAGAAACTGGCACGGCAAATAAAGAAAATTGTGCCTTGCTGATCACCCACTTGTGAAAGTTAAAACACTTACATTGAGGTTACATTGCCAGAAAAAGCTAAATCCTAAGTTGGATGTGAATGTGACATGAAATTCACAACGTACAGTAAAATAGGCCAAAGGAATGATTAGAATGGAGTGTAGGCCAGGAAAACGGAACAAATTCAGATGTTCACTCTCAATTCTGAATGTTAAGATTACAGTCAGTATACTTACAATTGGGCCATCTCCTCGTTCCAGGTAAGGCTGATGATTAATATGGACAATAGCTGGCAACAGGTACTACAGTTCCAAGTAAAAAAAAACAAATCCAATTAAAAAAAATAAATAAATAAAAGTATTTAACATAAATCAACAAACTATTAAATAATCACTGAAACCTGAAACAGTAAATATCAAAACAGAGGGAGTCAAATGTAACTTAAGGAACTTCCTCATAAATAAATCTAAACTTCCAAACTACAGCATCCATTTTAAAACCACTTAATCCAGTTCATGATCATCAGCAGCATACCCATTAATAAAAAGACTCATGTGTACATAACCATACTCCGTCAAAGTATAAAATAGGCCTACAAACACTGACTGAAGCATAGGTTTCAGAAACTATAAGGCAGTAGTGCTAATCACTAGGCAACTCTGACCACTACTTTAAAAAGTAAGCATCCTTATTCTTAATCTAATGAAACAGACCACAGTGCTTGATTTTTTCATTACCGCCAGTGGTTTTCCCAGAGCCAGTTTGTGCAATGCCCACCATGTCTCTACCACTTAGGGCCAAAGGGAAGCCCTGAGCTTGAATGGAAGTAGGCTCTGAAAAGTTCTGTTCTAGAAGCACATCCATTAACGTATTCTAAAGAAAATTGAACAGGGGGGAAATGTAAGAAAAGCAAGAAATATCTGCCAAAGTAATAAATACAGTTACCTCTATGACGATGTGCAAACAAAAAAACAAAACAGGTTTTGACTTAAAGGAATACTCCACCCAAAAAATATCACTTTTTAATCTGATGTTTTAATGAAGATATAAAGAAGATTCATTATGAATGGGAAAAAAAAATCAATGACCAATTCTGACATTGGCAAACAGTGAAAAATGACCATGGAAAAATTAAATAAATAAACCAAAATGATACTTGTGTAGTTATAGTCCACATGTCTAAACTTTTGCGTAGCTCAAAATGTGAGAGATGTTCTCTCTTTTTTTTTGCTATTAAATGTTGCTAAATAGCTATTTCCTGAATTACTCAATAGTTTTCATTATTTTCTTCGGCCCAGTCTTGTATATTAACCTCTTCTTCCAATCTGGAGGGATGAAGAGATTAAAAAAAATGCTAATCTATGCACATTTACTGGATTCTACTCTTACAGGGATTCCGCACAGTGCACAGATACCTGCTGAAATGACCAAAGGCTACTGGATATGACAAATTCAATTGCCAGATTAATGAACAGCATTCACATTGAATAAAGCAAATCCAGGTATGGAGAGTTAATGACTGTAAGCTTTTGTTCCAACCAATATGTTAATTCACTGTCAGTCTTGTAAATGTAACTCCTTGTCTCATCAGACAGCTTACTCTAACACTTTGTTAAATGTCTGAGAAACACCATAGCTGATTTTGTTGTTTTCTAAGAAAATATAGCATACAAGGAATTTCTGATACAGGAGAATTCACCGAAATAAAAAGCACACAGTAACCCACAGCTATTGTCCACCGCAAACTGACAAAGACCTGAAGCTTAACATAACATTGAATAAATAAATGGTAGAAAAAGTAAAAATGAAAAATAAAGTACTGTACGTTGGAAAACTGTGCTTGGGGTGAAAACTGACAATTGGGTTTGGGGACATCCAGATCCACGGACAGTGATCTCTTTTTTCCTGCGATATTCCTCAACTTCAAACTGAAACAAGATGCATTCTCATATTAAACATTTATTTTCACTTTTTATTTGCTATAGCAATTATACCACATAAATCTAATTACTGGGTGTCCATTCCGTGCTTACTTCAGGGTGTCTCAGCATAAAAGTTCTTCTCAAATTTAGGAAGTTCCTCTAAATCCCATTTCTTTTTTGCGCAGTTCTTTCACCAGGATTCCCAAACTTCTTATTGGGAGGAGGACCACCACCCCCAACCTCCACCACGGTTTGACCCAAAGCGAGGGGCTAAAAGAACACAAAAACAGAAATAGTTTAATTATACTTCCAGACACTGAAAATCAAAAATACTAAATAGTATACAGTAATCCCTCCTCCATCGCGGGGGTTGCGTTCAGAGCCACCCGCGAAATAAGAAAATCGCCGCGAAGTAGAAACCATATGTTTATATGGTTATTTTTTTATATTGTCATGCTTGGGTCACAGATTTGCGCAGAAACACAGGAGGTTGTAGAGAGACAGGAACGTTATTCAAACACTGCAAAACAAACATGTGGTCTCTCTTTCAAAAGTTTAAAACTGTGCTCCATGACAAGACAGAGATGACAGTTTCTGTCTCACAATTAAAAGAATGCAAACATATCTTCCATCTTCAACAGAGTGCGCGTCAGAGAGAGAAAAGCAAACAAATCATAGGGCTGTTTTAAGTATGCGAAGCACCGCCGGTAACAAAGCTGTTGAAGGCGGCAGCTCACACCCCCCTCCGTCAGGAGCAGGGAGAGAGAGAGAGAGAGCAGAGAAAAACAAAGTCAAAAATCAATACGTGTCCTTTGAGCTTTTAAGTATGCGAAGCACAGTGCAGCATGTCGCTTCAGGAAGCAGCTGCACACAGAAGGTAGCAACGTGAAGATAATCTTTCAGCATTTTTTAGACGAGCGTCCCTATCGTCTAGGTGTGCGAACAGCACCCCTGCTCACACCCCCCTACGTCAGCGCAAGAGAGAGAGAGAGAGAGAGAGAGAGAAAGTAAGTTGGATAGCTTCTCAGCCATATGCCAATAGCGTCCCTTGTATGAAATCAACTGGGCAAACCAACTGAGGAAGCATGTACCAGAAATTAAAAGACCATTGTCCTCAGAAATCCGCGAACCAGCAAAAAAATAAATCTGCGATATATATTTAAAATATGCTTACATATAAAATCCGCGATAGAGTGAAGCCATGAAAGGCGAAGCGCGATATAGCGAGGGATCACTGTACAGGAAAACGTTTCTATTAGTAGTAAATCACCGTCAAGCAGAAATTTCACAAAACACACATTATTGTTGTTCATTTAGACAAAAAAGAAAAAAAAAAAACTATATTTAAATTATTCATACTAAAATGTATTGGTTCAGATATAAGCTACAAATTTCAGGTGTGATGCGCACTTCAGTACCAATATGTGAGATTGATTAATTTTATAATGCATGTACTTTTTTGGTCGTGGTGCAAGACCAGAGACTAGAGATGGTGCAGAAGTCATTGCTCTCTAACTGTACACGTGAGCAAGAAAGTGATGTGTTTACAGTTTCTCTTGAAATGCAAATAAACAAAGAAGGGATGGATCGAGAGAATTTTACATGGGGGTTGGCAGAAAGATTTTTAAGAGGATTGTATCGTGGTGAAAAAATTGTCACTCCAAAAGGCTGTTTACCTGAAATGAAGGTATAAGGACTCAGAGGATAGGCAAACGGAGTCTATGGTTTTATTGCAATAAAACAATAATAATAACACGGACTCAACCCAATATGGCCAAACTGGACTGAGCCCTGAACAGTTCAGAACTCAAAACTTATACAGTAATTTCTTATCACTCCGACTCGCTCAATTAGCTCATTTGCTGTTTTTCTCTGACTCCCCCCTGCACCTGTCCAGCCGATACCTCGAGTTCTCATGGGAACCATTATTACCTCCTGACTTCCCCGTGCAGCGCGCCTCTGGTATTTTTACTGTCTATTGTTCATCTTTATTTTCTGTTTGCTTCTTTTTATTGGGCTCGGCTGGGAAGAAGTCCATTTTGGGCTTTCTCTTATTTCCTTTCTAGGCCTTCAAACTATTGTATAATGGTGGCCTAAAGCTAAGCTTTAATTAAAAAAGAAATATGACGTGCTTTTTATTTAATCATTTGCTTTGGCAGCCCTGACTTTCAGTTAACTCTTTTAGGGCGGATGTCGACTTTTGTCGACAGGAGGGGTTGAAGGCTAATGTCGACAAAAGTCAACATCCAGGGATAGGGGGCGACAACATCAGCTGTTAATTGCGACAAATCTCACTGTCACGTCACAGGCATTCCCTCTGTGCTTGGAGGAATGCTAGACTTGTTGACTCGGCAACTAAACCTTGCGTGTGCGTGAGTTGCGAAATGTAAACAAAGGCAAGATGGCACAGACATGTGAAAAGGCAGCGAAGCAAGTGCAGAAAAGAAAACACTCGGCAGACGATGTTTTTGCGCATTATCGTGGAGTCGGACTCTTGATTTTTCAGAATCGGATTTTATTGGCAGTGATCAGGAGATCGAGCAAGAGAGTGAGAAGCAGGCATCAGCTGATCAGACACCAGCCGATGCCGCGCCAGCGGATCTGCTGCCAGGTTGAGTGCCTCTGCGCAGCCCGATGCATCTACGGCAAGGTTCGCATGGGAGCATTGGTCCAAACGTGTTTTGTCCCCTGGTGGCTTAGGTACGTGCTGCTGCAAAGTTTTATTCACTTCTGTAATAAACAGAAGCAAATCCCATGGGGTGAGCCAGGCTATAATGCCATACATAAAGTTCATAAAGTTTTCAGATGATGAAAAGAGGTGACCAATACGGGTTTTCATGCAGGCAAATGGGTGACTTGTCTCTCTACAGTACACACTAACAATATATGTGAGAAAGTGCAGCAACAGACAATTGAAAAATAGGCACCAAGACAACACATATTGTAAGGAGTGCAAATGTGGCAATGACTGAAATTGGCTGCTTTGAGCGAGATCAGACTTTGCTGTGTAAAATGTATGGGATATGGTATGTGAAATCATAGAGTATGCAGGCCATCTACAACATGACAGAGACAGTAAGATTTGTCAAAAGTAATATTTTTGTTGATTTGATATGTTAAACAATTGCTTTGTGTTCTTCTTTTAAAAAATGTTAGTTTTTGGAAAAATATTCAGCCCTGGAGAAAAGAACAAAAAAAAATTAGCCCTAATAGAGTTATATATCTGCACTAAGGTTAATGCTTATATATTTCTCTATATTTATTTAATACAGTGAATACACTAATTTTATTTTCCATACATCACATCATCTTGACCTCGTTGTAACAATGCCTTTTGCCGTTTCTGCCGACTCCGATGACCATTTTTTCTGCATTGGTATCATTCCTTGCTTTCTGGCCTTCTAACAACAGGTGTTCTTATTCCCCCTTCTCTTGTCCCCTGGTAGTTTCTGTACGTCATTTACTTCCTGTTCTATCCTTCCTTTCCCAATATTGGTAATTTTCCTTCAAGCTTTAACTAGAAAATGCAATATAACTAATGTCTTTATTTAACTATTTGCTTGACATATCTTATTTGCTTGTCATGTCTAAATTATGCTAAATCTAACGCTTTAGAAGCTGTTAATTACTTTTATGTCTATTTACAGTATGCTAATACATAAATTTTTATTTTCAATAATTGCAACAAGAAAAAATTCTTTGAGATGAACATATATGGCATACATGTTTAAGGTAGGCGTATTTATGAGCTAATTTAATGAAATCAGTTGTTGTCACCGATTATGAATCTAACCAAAACAAAAACTCACATCCACAGTGGGTCCATAGGACTGAGTTTCAAAACCCCTGACTAAAGCTAAGCACTTACTGTAGCTGTAAATTACACACACCACAAAGAGAAAGGAAAAGTATAGAATTTACTAATTATTTTTCTCTGAAGAAGTTTACATAGAAGGCTGAGCTCAGGACATGCTTTATGTTAAATGAACTTATGTGAAACATGTTATTACAATTTTTATGATTTACATTATATTTACATTGGGAGACAAATGGGATGGCACATAATTTTGTTAGGGTGGCATTCCATAGACTCGCCCCAGAAACAATGCAAGTTATTTTGTTTCAAGTTCTGGGATGGCACTGGTATTGCAATGTATATTTAAGGTTAATTTTGTCGTGTTGATGCTAAGGAAGAATGCTGGCTACCATTTTGTTTCATGACAATAAGTGAATGTTATTTGGGTGCACTGTTTATAACCATTGCTAATGTTATTAGTCTATTTCAGCATGATATGTTGTTACATTTAACTATTGTAATGTGACATGTCAATTGTTAAGTTCCAGATCCATGTGTTAGTATTCTAAACATACAAAGAGACACTTGTCTCAAGCAATTTCAGTAAGGTATACCATCTATATATTGCTACCATCCACTGGGCATGTAATGGTATTATTTAGTACTACTCTCATTGATAGGCATGATGATTTACAAAAGTTAATTTTTTGTCTTTCAGAAAAAACACACACACCTACTGTGGGTTTGTATGGATATAAAATGAGAAATCGTTCCTTTTGCCAGTTTCAAATATGTGTGAACAGGTTGGTAAAGAAAGCAAGTGGGTTAATCCTAAAGCTTTCTCATGTCTCGTCTCTGCCCAGACATTTGCAATGGTTTCAACTTCCCTGTGCACTGCAGTGCATTATTGGGAAGGCTGCCAACTGAGCAATATCTTTTTAATATTCATCATTTGTTTAATTAAGGTACTCCTTGCCTTTACTTGGTTTACAAATGAAACAACAGAATGTAGTATATGTTGCACTATAACAATTTTAAGCATTCTCTTCTCATTACCATTATTTTATTAGCAGTTACCCTTATTCAAAGTAGCTTAACAAACAAACCTGTAAAATGAGTTTTAGTGTTTGCTGGGAAACAATTTAAAAATACACAACAAAACTTTAAAAGTAAATCACAAGAAGCCACCCTAAACGTCCAGTTTAGTTAAAAAGGTTGCCAGGAAGGAGAAGTGAACAAAAACTTTAGCTGGCATTTGGAACCGTCATTTCCTAATGCCTGCATACCTTGTATCCCTGTGAAGCACGTTGCAGGGCTCTCATACTATGATGGCCACTCTGCCAATTAAGTGGTCTGCAATTCTGAAAATGCTTTGGAGACAAATGATACTGGATGCATAGATTTCACCATATATGGCCCCTCAAATTGATATTCCACTGTTAGCTTAAGAAAGCCTCACTACTTTGCACACTTCCACTGCCTGTTCAATGGAATTTACAGAAAGGAGCTGCAGTCAGCAGACAGCACGGGACTTTTCTCTGTGGCTTCCCTTTTAACATTGTATATTTACAATACTTTAACACAGCTGTTCACTGTACAAATATTACATTTTAAGACATTTAAGGTTATTTTATGACAGTATAAAAAATGTTCTTTCACTTAAGGAATGAATTGAGGTTGAATTTCTCTCTATTAACTAAAACATTTTGCATGTTACTTTTCTGAAGGACTACTCTGACTGTAATTGACCCATTTCATGTGCAGTCATACAGATAAAATACCTCATATCAGGGCTCCAGACAACTTCACCTCAAGAAGCCAATTGCTTTAATTTAGGTGCCAAATAATTAAATGTATAAAATATTAATCTTTCAGTCTCTCACCTTTCTCACCTCCACACAAGTATGCCTAATTATTTTCCTTCTCCTGTGCAGTGTATCCTTCCCTTGTGCTTTTGTGTCCATCTTGATAATTTGGGTAAATGAATGTCAATATAACTTTCAAAATATGTACACTTATTACAAACCATGTATTTTATTTAGGCTCCGAGTCTGTGTCACTGAAAGTCAATGCCAACGGGCCATCCAGTGTAATTTGGGCATCTTTTCATCTTGTTTGAAGTGAGCAAGAAACCTTTTAGCTGCCCAGAGTTAATTTTTTTAAGCATTTGATGAGTTTTAATCTGACATGAACTGATGTTTATGTATTTCACAGGAAAACAAGTTTTATAAGATAA
The DNA here is from genome assembly GCF_900747795.2 of Erpetoichthys calabaricus. NCBI lineage: Eukaryota > Metazoa > Chordata > Cladistia > Polypteriformes > Polypteridae > Erpetoichthys > Erpetoichthys calabaricus. Next base: position 28,198,983 of record NC_041405.2, on the reverse strand, counting down.
TGACACCTGCTGAGAAAATAAGATCCTCCCCCAATTTAAAGTTGTGCTCATGAAATGCAAGGATTTTTTTTTGATATAACAAACTATGTAATTCACACAGTTTTAATCACTCATATGACAGAAGTTAAATTTGAGTTCCACAACAAAGTCTTTCCCATGGTAATTTATTTGTTTCTTCTTTTTTTTTTAGCCCCCAGAAAAAAACTACCTGAGTAAATGTTTAAGAGCAAGGCAACATGTATTGCGTAAAAGTGGATTAGTACATTTATTTTAATGATTTGTCTTTTAAATGACTTTGTTCAGAGTTCTTGGATGTCAACTAATTAATTAATTATAACTTACTATTATTAATTTCAAACAAATTTGTGAATTTCCCCTTGGGATTAATAAAGTATCTATCTAATATTTTACTAAATCTTATTTTCCATGTTTTTTTGTTGATGAGCTCCCACTAAACAACGTATTGGTAACAGAACACAGTGCGCATGCCACAATGACTGAAATAACAAAGTGGCATTTATCAGTACCATTTTAATAAAGTTTACTGTCCACCATCAATCAAGGAGCAACATGCAATACACCTGCAACCTTAAAACGCAGATTTCATCACTATGCTTGAGGAAACGTCGAGCAGTTGGCTACACATGCATGTTTACCAACGGACAGGCTGGTATTTTTGCACAGTGCATGCATTAAATCAAGAGAAGCAGCACACAAAGATGCACGAACACAAGAGGGAAGGGTCCAGGGCCTGTTGACATGAGATCCGTGATGTTCACACCAAGTCAGAAGGAACAACTGAATTCCACTGGGCACAGATATCTTCATAACAGAAGACGCAGGTGATGGGAACATGGATTTCAAATGTTCTGCCTGTCTTTCTTGCATTTGGATGACCAGTTGCATTATATTCAGCCCTTCGTTCATTATTCTGGCACAAGAGTAAGCAGCCTCTTCCTGAATTTCACCATTTGTAATACACAGCTGCTGCGCCATGTAGGGAGACATACTTTCAAACACGTGTCTCCTAGTCTCTACGTAATTTTTGCTGTGCACGCATTGCAGGGACAAGTCTAGTATAAACCAGTCATTAATGGAATGTGGCTAATGGGTCTCCAAAGAGGAACCCACCCACCACCGTACAGACATGTGTTAACAGCATATCTGCTCAACAATTTAGAGCAAAGGTCTTTTGCATCAGTTACAATGTAATTATATTTCTATGATTTAACTGCTAAAGTCTACTTTTGGTCACATGTCTGGAGCCCTGCATATCACACTTGAGTATACTTTAAGCAATTCCACCTGGACTGTTAAATTACAGGATAATTCAAATAGTTCAAAAGGAAGGAAGATGGAAGAATGGAAAAGTAAGAAAGAAAAAAATCACTTCCAGTGGGACACCGGCTTAGGCATCTATTTAACCCAAAATATAAGACCAATTCCACCTTATTACAATATTTTTAAATGTACCGTACTCTTGTCATATTAACAGGGCTACAGAATACTATTGATTTTATTAAATTCCTCACTCCATGTCCTTTCCATTTGTAGATTGTCCTCTTTGTGGTATATTGAAAGCCCAGTAACTTAGAAATGGCTTGGTAGTCATTTCTAGACTGAAAGATATAAACATCTTTCTTTTGATCTCTTTAGGAACTTCCTTTGTTTGTGATATTATGTACTTGCTGGAGCTTGTGCTGGTATTGACCCTTCATTCCCAAGGTAAAGTTAAAAGTAATGGCTTATGCAGAACATAACTGGTTATAATCAAACCTGGGCATGTCAGACTTGCACTGCAGTTGCTCATCTCATCACCAGACCATGTCAATTTACATTACAGAAATTCATTGGGCATGTAAAGTTAAGTAATCTCATTCCAAACTTCCAGTACAGTCATACTCTCCCCTTTTTGCGACAGCAAATAACGTGTTGCCTGAAGGAGTTGGGACTCACCCGTTTCATTTTGTGTGAGGGTGAGTCGGTGGGTATGTCACATTAGGTGACATGGGAATGAAGGCAATGACTAAAAATTGCTGGAAAAGTTATCTAAAGTGGCATGGCTTTAATTGGGTTGATTTAACTAGGGGGCCGTTTACTGGTGTCAGATAACTTTTTTTCATTCAATAAATCACTAAAGTAAAAAAAAAAACAAAAAAAAAACAAAACACATGCTTCCTTTGCTCACTCACATGCTTTTCATCTAAACATACATTATATTTGAACACCAAAATACACTCCGTGCTTCAAATTGCAGTAAACATGGACATTGGCAAGGATGAAAATCCTTTTCCACTGCACTTTACATTGTTCTTAAGGGAACAGTAAATCTTTACCTAAAATTTACACATTACTGTAAATGCATTATAAATACACTGCCTGTCCAATAAAAAAAGTCGCCACCTGGATTTAACTAAGCAAATAGGTACGAGCCTCCTATTGGGTAATTACTGCATGGGTGATTATCTTTCAGCTAGCAACAAGTTATTTAACCCCAACTGGTGCAATGAGTTGCTTCTCATTTCTTAAACAACCATGTCGAAAGACACATCTCATGGTCGTGGAAAAGATGTCAGTCTGTTTGAGAAGGGTCAAATCATTGGCATGCATCAAGCAGAGAAAACATCTAAGGAGATTGTAGAAACTATTAAAATTGGGTTAAGAACTGTCCAACACATTATTAAAAACTGGAAGGATAGTGGGGACCCATCGTCTTCGAGGAAGAAATGTGGCCGGAAAAAAAATCCTGAATGATCGTGATTGGCGATCACTTAAGCGTTTGGTGAAATCAAATCGAAGAAAAACAACAGTAGAACTCAGGTCTATGCTTAATAGTGAAAGTAAGAGCATTTCCACATGCACAATGCGAAGGGAACTCAAGGGATTGGGACTGAACAGCTGTGTTCCCTGATGGCACGGGCATATTCCAAGATGACAATGCCAGGATTCATCCGGCTCAAATTATGAAAGAGTGGTTCAGGGAGCATGAGACATCATTTTCACACATGGATTGGCTACCACAGAGTCCAGACCTTAACCCCATTGAAAATCTTTGGGATGTGCTGGAGAAGGGTTTGCGCAGCGGTCAGACTCTACAATCATCAATGCAAGATCTTGGTGAAAAATGAATGCAACACTGGATGGAACTAAATCTTGTGACATTGCAGAAGCTTATCGAAAACAATGCCACAGCGAATGCATGCCGTAATCAAAGCTAAAGGCGGTCCAACGAAATATTAGAGTGTGTGACCTTTTTTTTTGGTGGCGACTTTTTTTTTTGGCCAGGCAGTGTAGGAAACTGAGACATATGTATACATTACTTGGTCATTATAAAAAAGATCTCATGCTGTTGAAATGCTAAACTATAGAATTATAGTAATGGAACCTTTCAGAAAGGTTTGCTTTTTTTTTTTTACATGGTTATAAAAATATACAAGGGTTCCTTTAGTTTGGAGTTGCAAGATATACAGTCACACAGTCTGTAGGAAAGCCATTTGAGCTTAGCCACTAAAGATGTTTTATTTGACAAACAACAAATGCCAGTAGTAAAAGTGGTTTACCTGATTACTACCAAATGATAAGAACTGATATTTCTTTCACTGCAAAAACAGCCAGGGCCAGAACATGTTGCTAAGTTAAACATTATAGATTTTCAACGATCTGTAAAGCAACATATTAATTTACTTCAGACTCTTCCAAGTCAATAGGCATCACAAACAGTTGGCGAATTTGGAATGTAAGATTTGGGGAACAAATTACTCACAACCAGTCTACTTAAAATGATTACTGGGGACTCATTCTGCATTGATCCGTTTTACCAACCCTAGAAATGATACTGTGGTAAGCTTATATCACGATAGATAGATGGGTGGGTGGGTGGATGATGGATGGATGGATGGATGGATGGATGGATGGATGGATGGATGGATGGATGGATGGATGGATGGATGGATGGATGGATGGATGGATGGATGGATGGATGGATGGATGGATGGATGGATGGATGGATGGATGGATGGATGGATGGATGGATGGATGGATGGATAGATAGATAGATAGATAGATAGATAGATAGATAGATAGATAGATAGATAGATAGATAGATAGATAGATAGATACTTTATTAATCCCGATGGGAAATTCACAGATGACTTTTCCTGTGATTTGCAGTCTCATCCTTCGTTTACATAATCTTGGTGAATTACAGAAAGCCAGCAGCACACTCCTGTGAAGCAAACTCCCTAATGTGACATATCCAGTGACCCATTACAACTACAACTTACCAACACAAAAACATTTTGTCTTTAGTTAGAGGGGTAGGCTGTGTGTGCAGGAGAGCTGATGATCATCCAGAAATGCAATGTATAAAACACACTGAAAAAGGACATAGACAATGCGATATTGCCTGACAAAAAAAGGACAATCACGACTCTGCTGAATGCTTCGCACATGATAGCTAAACGTGACATGGGCAGTGATTTTCAGTCATTTAAACTGACATGGTACGGGGTCGGCTAATAGGACATATCCTATGAACAGAACTCGCGTAAGTAAACGTGTCGTAAGCCTTCTTTACATGTTATGTGAATTTTCAGAGATGCCACTTTGATGCCTCATCTTCATATTTTGCCCCACTTATATGATATGATAAACATTACAAGCAATAACTCAAATGTTTGACTCAAATTTACAAAGAAACTTTACATTAATGAAAACTCCTGATTGCTCACACTGTGACTTCTCCTGTTGCTCTGATGCTTGTCAGTGGCTTTCTTTTCAAATGACTGACCCTTGTGGTTTCCGTTTTCAAAAGTGGTACATACTGGAGACCTACTAATGTATTTTGAAATGTTTTTAGGGGTTTCATTCATCCATATGCTGTGTATTTGTAATTATTTTGTGGTTTTTAATAGGATAATGTTATTCCTGTCTGATAGATGAACAGTGTTTTATTTTCAAAGATGGTCCGTTATTCTAAATATTAGGCTGAATTCAAGTGCACATTCACAATCCACTAAATTTAAATTTATAATTGCTGGCTCGCCATAACTTTTAGCTACATATAATAATTTATAAACATTTTCAAAGAAACTAAGCTCCAATAAAAGTAATTGCATTAAGAAAAAACAATGAGTAAGAGTATTAGTCTTAAATACACAGAGATCAAAATGTGCGACATCACTAAACAGTATAGGGGTGTGTGTGTACATATACTATATAAAAAGACCAAATAAAGTGGCCTCTATTACAAACTTACAAGCTTTTCAGTTGGTCTTGGTCCTAAACTGTACTGCTGCTACCTTTCATGTATTGTTGCTTTCCTGGGGTATAAGTCTGAGATTCCAGAGATGTAAAAATCACTTGAATGTCCATCACCATAAGTAAAACTAAATTGTTTTAGGCTGAAATGCGACAGCCAGTTGTTGACATACTGAGATCAAGTAATGGACATAAAAAATATGAGACTGAAAATACCATAAAGCACAGTTGGAGCAATGACCAAAAAGTGTTGTAAGTCTTGAACAGCTGTAAAGGTGCCAAAAAGAGGAGTCCTGCCTATTGCCCACACATGAGGGTGACAAAGGAGGATTCAATGCAATGCAGTTTATTTTTGTATTGAGCGCAGAGCACTGTTACAAGTTCTCAGGTAAAACGCCAAGTATAGATTTTACAAATTACTAAATACAGAATTAGTACATATAAAAATCTAAAATCTGGAATAGCCTGCCAGTAGGAATTCGCCAGGCTAATACAGTGGAGCACTTTAAAAAACTACTGAAAACACATTATTTTAACATGGCCTTCTCATAACTTCACTGTAATTTAATCCTGATACTCTGTATATCCAATTCATTATAATAACTATTCATTCAAAATGTGTACTAACCCCTACTCTCTCTTCTGTTTCCTTTTCCGGTGTCCTGTTGGTGGTGGCGTGCGCCACCACCATCTACCCAAAGCATCATGATGTTCCAACAATGATGGATGGATTAAAAGCCAGAAGTCTGTATGACCATCAGCATCAAGTGACTCCGTGAAAAACCCGAACTACAAAGAGGACTATTTCATTTATGTCAGGTAGAATGCCCAGAGGGGACTGGGCAGTCTCGTGGCCTGGAACCCCTACAGATTTTATTTTTTTCTCCAGCCTTCTGGAGTTTTTTTTTTTTTTTTTTCTGTCCACCCTGGCCATCGGACCTTACTCCTTTCTATGTTAACTAATGTTTTCTTATTTTAATTTATTTTGTCTTATTTTTCTTCTCTTCATTATGTAAAGCACTTTGAGCTACTTTTTGTATGAAAATGTGCTATATGAATAAATGTTGTTGTTGTTGTAAAGACGCAGACTTGATAAAACACACAGAAAAGTAAAAACTGATTAGCAGAATTGGAAAACAACATCTGTCCATTAACTAACTGCTGAACTATAGCCAGTTGTAAATATCAATAAGGCTCACTGCTTCAAAACTGCACAGCTCAATGGAATCATGTTGTTATGACGTTGCAAAAATCAATTGTTAGACACCTCCTCCATGTCAACAAAGTTTTTGTAAGAGTTACACTAACGATGCCCCTCCTGAGCTGAACTCGCCAACTGAAGCACCGAGTTTTCCAAGCATCATTGGAGCTACAATTGGAATTGTGTTGTGTTTAGGCTACACCAAATCCAAACGTTTTGGCAATGCACACCATCGGCATCTTAAGCAGAGACGACAGCACACACAAAAAAGTACCCGGTACCCACAGCAGGAGGGCTGTAGGCTCCTTCAAGCAAGTACTAAAAACAGTTCTACTTGTGAAAAAAATAATACAATCCCGGGTTGCGTGCATTTTCAAACAAAAGGGTTAATTCAAAGCGTAACAGAATACAAAACTCCACAAAGTTCACAGATAACTTGAGGCTGCCAGGAGAGATCTAAGTGGTGTATTCTAGAAGCTTACTATCCTCCAGCTCCACAAATAAATAAATAACGCTCTGAACACAATCACAGCAACTGTCAGTATGAAAAGGGTGCAAAGGTCACTAGTGACTTTGAACAATGTTGCCCACTTTCTTAATACTGAAGTAAAAACAATGCGGTGTGTTGTGATTTTTACGGCACCTCTCCAGACGAAATACAACTGTCCCATAAATATCTCACAACGCTTCAAAAATTTCCACTGTATTATACAAAAACCACCAAAAACATACAGAAACCGAGATCTTTATTATACTATGTATTTTACTTCCACATTTTCTAACTATACTAAACACACATTTCAAAGTTTCGCTCTAAGAACATTCGTCTCATCAAATGAACCTCATAACAAAACCTTGCGCCATTACTTAGTAGGCCGGACGTATTACGCCATTTTGGAGAAACAGAAAGGAAAAAAAATGTGTACATAAACAAACAAACAATGATGTAAATACGCGTCATTATCTAGACAACAAGGCATGCTACAATGTATATCAAAATGCGATATTTTCGACATTTACTTACCCTCTGTCCCTTCCGCGGTCCCGGTCGCGATCTCCATATGATCCGCCTCTCATTTTCAAGTAAATTTAAAAAAAAATAAAATATTTAAAAAAAAAAAAAAATCAAGCCTGGCAGAAAAATAACTTAAACCTGTATTACAGATTCCTTCAAGTAAATAAAACAGAGCACTTGTGTCAGATGTTGTTGTTTGCAGCTTCTGTAAATAAAAGTAAGAATTCGGCGATCTTACAGCGGCACGGTATTATTTAAACAACTATGCAAATACTGATAATTACCGAAAGAAGATACAATTTTACTAATATAATTTTTCAAGTTTGAGGTATTAACAAAATGAGTAAAGTTTTGGTCCAAATTTCTCTGCAGGAATTATTACTCTGTTGCGAAAGGATATTTCGTATCTCCTCCTCGACCACCGAACCTTAGTGCAAAAAGATGGCGCCTACGCTGAGCAGGCTGCAAAACAGCTCGGCCACGGCAGCTTGGCGTAAGTATCGCGAGAAAAGCAAGGACTACGTTCAAACAAAAGCGTAATCACTTCTCTGAATACAGACTAGCCCTTGCGAAACGCACGTCATTTTCACAGCTTCAGTGGTTAATACCATCACAAGTTAGCGTATCTCCTTTTTGGAATTGACACGCCCACTGGGGAAGTGGAGCCGGAAGAAATATGTAACCTAATTCTTGTTTTTTTTATACTAGTCGAGCGTATTGTAACAAGTTGTTATCGTAATACTCGTAAGAATCGCCGGTCTCACTGTGATGTATTAGGTCGTACTTGTAATTATAGTTGCCTCGAAAGCTTGCATATTGTAATCTTTTTAGTTAGCCTATAAAACGTGTCATTTTGCTTGACTTTTTCACAAGTTTGTAAACTCAAATACTTTAAAAATACAGATGTACTCAGTATGTTTTTTCTGAATTATTTATTTATATCGAGGCCGCCGATGCTTTATTACAGCAGCAACAGGTTCAAAGGGAGCATTTACTTAAGAGGAAGTGCATTTAGGACTGAAGCCAGAAAGCAGTTGTTCATGCAACGAGTTGTGGGAATCTGGAACAAACTACCGAGCCAGGTAGTTGATGCGAAAACCTCGACCATCTTTAAGCATCGGGCTAAATACTGAGACACCTTAACAAACGAGTTTGATAGATTCATTTTGAATGTGAGACTAACGGAGGAAACAGAAAGAAAATGTTAGGTCACATAAAATACGAAAAGGTACCCTGAAACAGGAGGGAAGACCTCTTGCTCTGATATATTGCTGCTAAGATTTATAATATAAAATAATGAAATACATTTATATGAATATTTAAAATAAGGAATATATATGGTTTTATTATATGTTTAGTCCTATTCTTTCTCATCCCATTTTGAGTTGCCCACTAATTTCATATGTAGCTAATTTATCTATAAACATAAGTGTTTTAACCGTAACCATGGATGGAAACTGCTTCAAAAATAGGTCTTAGTGTAAACTCGAAGTTTTGCATACTATTTATTATAATGCGACTCAAATAGCATTATGCTGTGGTGGATGATTTCCTCATTAATTTTGATTTTGCTTTAATGTTCTTGTATTCTTTCCATACCTTTAATGGGCAAAAACCTTTTTTTTATTTACACAGTGTCATTATTATTATTATATATTTATCCAAAGTGACTTAGAAAAACATAAGAAACTTGAAATGCAAGAGGAAACCATTCAGTCTATCAGTCTCCTTTATTTACCAAATAGCTAAGCTGTCCCAGTATCTCAACCAGATGCTTCTTAAAGGTTGTCAAGGTTTTTGCCACAGACTACCTGGCTTGGTAGTTTGTTCCATATTCCCACATCTCTTTGCATGAATAAGTGCTTTCTGGCTTAGGTCCTAAATGCACTTCCCCTTGATTTCCACTGGTGTGCTTGAGAATGTGATTCAACATTAAGTTGAAGGAATTCTTCTGGATCTACTATATCAATGACTTTGAGAATTTTGAAGACTTGGATTAGGTGCCAACGCAGCCTTCTCTACTCAAGACTAAACAGGTTTAATTCTTTGAGTCTGTCAGAATAAGACATCCTTAAGTCCTCGGATGCACCTGGATTTGAAGCTGTGTAGAGGACAGCAACCATAATTGGTTGATTGTAAGCTTTAAAAGCAGCAAAATAAAATAAGCAAGAGAGAGCTATTACTATACCTGTAACTATACCAAGGGAAAAATACATTTTCTAAAATTTTTGTCAGTACAACAGCTGTCCTGTAGAAGGGAAACTGAACACTTCCAAAATATATAAACATGCACATTTTGGATGCAGTATACATAAACAAAGAAAGATCATTCCAGAACTTTGGAACAATATTGGCACATCTGGCAAGAAGAGGGATGGTCAGCAAACTGGCACAGGCAGAACGGAGACTTCTTTAAGGAACTTATTGAGAGACCAAACACTTGAGGAGCAGATCTATTCAGAAAACTTGGTTCAAGACAAGAGTTTTGAACTGGATCTTTGCAGCAGCAGGAATCCAGTGGGGAGACAAAAGTAAAGGAGTAGTAGAAGTTAAATGAGGAACAGAGAACACCAGTTGAGCAGATACATTCTTGAGGAGCTGGAGAGGTTTGATAACAGTTGGAGGATGCCTGACCAGGAGAGAGAGAGTTGCAGTTGTCCAGCTGAGAGAGTCCCAGTGCCTGAACAACAGGTCACTTAGCATAATTAGACGATCCTCTGAATATTATGAAGAAAGAAAAGACAGGATTGGGTTATTGAAGAAATATATTTGATGAATGAAAGTTAGGGATCCAGAGTTAATACAAGATTCCTGACTGTGACTGATGATGAAAGACTGACATTTTCAAAGGCAATGCTTAGAGACAAATTTGAAGGGCAATCAGAAAGCAAATACAAGATATCTGACTTTGAAAGGCTAAGTATAATGTGATGATCATTCACCCATGATGAGATGGCAGAGATACAGCCAGAGTTCTGTGCTGAAACCTGTGGTTGTAGGAAGGAAATGAGAGGAAGATAAGTCCATCATCAGCCTACAGGTGGTATCCATGAGAAGAAATAACACTACCTAAAAAACAAATGTGCAGAGAAAAGAGAACTGGACCATAACTTATCCTTGAGGCACAGCTGTGGAGAGTTTCTGTGGAAAAGACAAGGAGTTAGACTAGGAGATGCAAAAGTATCAGTCAGAATTCAAGCAGTCCAAAGCAGAATCATTGATTCCAGGCTTAAGAGATGATGGACTGCCTAAATCTGAGGCAACTTGTCGAGGTCCCCACTCACAACAAGGGCCGTACCCTCGATTTAGTCATTACTGACTCAGTCCTCATCTCTGACCTCCAAGTACTTGATCTGGGTGTTTCTGATGACAAAATTGTCTGAATGGATTTACCCACAAATTCACTATACTCTAAACCACAGCGCTGTATCTGCCTCAGGAACCTGAAAAAAATAAATTTGACTGATTTAAATGATGACATTAAGAAATTCTCCATTGCTCCCCACCTTTCTTCTGTCAGTGAATTAGTCGATTATTACAACAATGGGCTCCACAACATCCTTGAGACCCATGCCCCATTTAAATCACGAGTGGTCTCTTTTTTAAAATCTGCCCCGTGGTTTACAAGTGAGCTTCGACAGATGAAAGCAGCTGGGCGAGCCCTCGAGTGGCATTTTGTTGAAACCAGTTTAACGGTCCACAAATTAGCTTATTAGCTGGAACACCAAAAAAACTACTCCAGGGCACTGACCACTGCCAGATCTCAATACTATTCAAATTTAATCAACAACAGTCCTGGAAATTCCAAACAACTTTTTTCCGTGATGAATCATTTACTCAATCCTCACACCTACGCCCGTAATAATTTCACAGAGGAGCAGTGCAATCATTTTATTGAATATTTCACCTCTAAGGTGGACATCATCCGCTCCTCATTGTCTGCCTCCAGCCCTCCATCGCTGGATGTTTCTACATCAAAGCCAATGGGGTGCCTTTCCCAGTTCCTCTGTACCACAGTTTAAGAAGTTGAGGGCATCAGGCAGAGGATAATGCCTTCAATGTGTTCACTGGACCCTTTTCCTACTCCTCTGGTAAAAGCTAATGTATCGGATATAAGCCCTCTTATTGCTGATATCATTAATCACTCTCTCCAGAGCGGCTTAGTCCCACTGGCCTTGAAAACCGCAAAAATTAGACCTCATTAAAAAAAATCCTCTTTGGATCCTGAAGTGATAGCAAACTATCGTCCGATCTCCAACCTTTCATTTTTGTCTAAGGTTTTGGAAAAGGTTGTTTTGGCTCAGCTTCAGGATCACCTCAAAAAATTCAATCTGTTTGAAAAATTTCAATCTGGTTTCCAAACTTTTCACAGTACAGAGACAGCCCTGGTCAGAGTCACCAATGACCTCCTGATGGCTGCTGACCAGGGCTCTCTATCACTCCTTATCCTCCTGGACCTCACAGCTGCATTTGATACAGTAGATTATAATATTCTCCTTCATCATCTTCACTATATAATTGGACTTTCTGGCATTGCTTTGGAGTGGTTCAAGTCCTATCTTACAGATAGGGCTGAGTATGTGGCCTTGGGGGATGCTAAATCTTATACCCACACTGTCATCTGTGGGGTCCCACAAGGATCAGTCCTTGGGCCAACCCTCTTTAATATCTATATGTTTCCCCTGGGTCACATCATCCGCAAGCATGGAGTTTCATTCCATTGCTATGCCGATGATATGCAGCTCTATGTGAGACTGGATTCGAGTTCTCTTACACTTCCATCAACTCCTTCCTCTTGCTTGGATGAGATTGAGGCCTGGATGTCCAAGAACTTCCTCAAGCTGAACAGCACCAAAACTGAAGCTCTTTTAATTGGCACCCCCCATCAATTTTGTTCCTCTGTAAATTGTATTTCCTTTTCTGACCGTACCATTACCCTCTCCCCTTCTGTTACAAATCTGGTTGTCAAGTTAGACTCCCACCTGTCATTTGATATACATATCCATCACCTTTGTAAAATTGCATTCCTTCATCTCCGAAACACAGCCAAACTCCGTCCCTACATCTCCCTCTGTGATGCTGAAAAGCTAGTTCATGCCTTTGTCTCATCCAGACTGGACTATTGTAATGCACTCCTCATCAGGATACCCAACAAGAGCCTTCAAAAGCTCCAACAAATTCAAAATAGTGCTGCAAGAATCCTGATGAGGGTGTGGAAATATGAACACATTTCACCAATCCTTCGGTCACTTCATTGGCTCCCTATCCATCTCCGCATCGAATACAAACTCTGTTTGTTCACTCACCAGTGCATCCATGGAAATGCTCCACAATATCTCAAGGAACTCCTTATATTACAATCCACTGCAAGAAACCTCCGTTTTACAAATACCTACCGCCTTCAACCCCCTGTGACCAAACTTCATACAATGGGTGACCGAGCCTTTGCAGCCGCTGCTCCACGGCTCTGGAATGCCCTACCAGAGAGCCTAAGAACACAGCGGATTGTGGGCTGTTTTAAAAAACAGCTAAAGACTTTTCTATTTAGGAAAGCTTATTAACAAGAATGCTATAATTATTGTTGTTTTATCTCAGTTTTTATCTTGCTTTGCCTTTGCTTAAACTTTTTATGTAGTACTTTGAGATTTACTGCTAATGTAAAGTGCCCTATAAATAAAATGCATTATTATTATTATTATTATTATTATAACAAGGGGTGGTTAATGGTATCAAAAACTGATGAAAGATCAACAAGGATAAGGAGAAAGAAGCAGCTCAAGCAAATCTAAAAGCATTTACAACTGTAAATTGTTTATAACACATTTTTCAAAGAGCACTCCTGACTGAAACCCAGCAGTACTCAGCATAAGTGCACATAATACCTGTCCTTGCCCCCCGTTCAGGAATATTTACTGCCTTGAACCTGATGCATGCAGTGATAGGCTCCAGCTGTTCTGTGGCAAGGCCCTGGAAGATTTGCCTGAGAAGATGGATAGATGAAATTTGCTCCCTTCACAGGCCTGTCAGTTTGAACTGTACTTCCAATGCAAAAGAAATCCAACATATAGAATGTTAACTGTAAAATTCCTGTCCAGATGCAGTCTGTTCTGTGGCCTTGAAGCACTTTGAAAGTCTGCTAATGCCACATGTCCGAGATGCTATTGCAGAACTTTGTACCAGGCTAATGAGCCTAAGTGCCAATTGACTATGTCATATTTGTTGTTATGTACATAATTGATAATATATTCGCCATCAAACCAATTCCTGTACTGATGCTGGTTTCAGTGAATTTACCTCCAACTCTATACAATATTCACTTTTCAAATGAGAAAGACATGTCATATAAACAAATCACAAAAGTTCATTAATAAAACCATGAAGTACAGGTACCCATTAAGATGACTTCCACATTCCTACAGTCAATTTAAAGGTATAACAATAAAAACAAATTTGACAAAAGCAACATCAGCAGATTTGGTGATAAGATCAATGTTTCTGGTCATACCAGAGGTTTAGGAAAGAATAAATCTGCAAAAAATGGTACATGACAAAATGGATACCAGAACTGGAACTTTGAGTGTTCTGAAGATTTTGAGTCTGTTCAGGTTATTGCTATATGAAAAGGGCAGATGACAGTTCCATGTTGTGTATCACTTTATATGGAACATTGGTACTTGATATACAAAAAGCAGCAGATACTGTAGAAGTCAGAAAATGAGCTGAGTACTCCAGTGAAGATCTGAATGTCATGACAAATGGAGCTCCAAAGAATAAGCCAGGAATACACATCTAATACTGGGGGACTAGGTTCTTCTCAGGTACCACTGTGGCTACAAGTTTCTACTCCAACTAGTTTCACATATTATCAGATCAACTCTGACTCTTCTTGATCTTTGTGCTTAATTATCCGGCCTTTTTTCATCTGTGGTTTTGTGGTCAGAAGCACATTTATATTTTGAAGAAATTATGAAATTTGTATTTTTTTAGACATCATTAAAAGCTTAATTATTACACCATTTCTGTTGAATTCACCTGTTCCTGTGGGGGCTGCTCCTTTATTTGTACCAAACACTGACATTTTGTAACAAGCAGTACAGAGACAGGTGCAAATGTCACTGAATACTGAACTGGATCAACTTTTTCAGGGTCACATTTATTTGTGTGCAGTTTTATAAGAAAAAACTTAAATCAGTGCTTCACACAACATGTTCCTTTAACTTTACTTCTGCCTTTGTTAAGCAAGCTGTTATTTGCCAGTTTATGCCCTCTCTGTTTAAAGGAAGAATTTCCAACATTTTTCTAGGTGTTTCACTACCATTTATGAATGTTGACGTGATTTTGTTTCTATTCACTGATTTTCATTAGCTTACCTGACATGACATTGAAGACTTTTCTATTTACACATTAACCTCTCTGGAGTTCTTTACTGGAAAGTCCTCAATTACATGATCATATCAAACATAACCTGCACCCTTATAGCTGATCTTCATTACAGCCTGTTCGTCAATTCTTCAGACATTACAGTAATTGTGTGCATAAAGTGCCATCTTTTCCTTAAAATATTTCTAAAAACTACAGAACTTGCTGATGTCTAAGATATACCGATAGCACCATTATGCACAGGGTTATTATGCACACTCAGGAGAGAGAGAGGTGCCGTGGACTTGAAGCCATTCTCCTGTGGTTCTCCATTTCTAAGGGAACCACGAAAACTATTTTGTAATGTTAAAGGTTAAGAGTTGCCTAAACTTAAATAGACACCACACAAGAACAGTAAGTAGTATGCGTGTATGTAACAGTTGTGTGGATAACAGCAAAACGCAACAAAAACAGCATCTGGGATTATGAGCTTAGAACTTGATTGATATCAGAGCACAGCAGATAATGTCAAATATCAAAACAGAACACAAATAGAGTCTGAACGTTGTCCAAAGTTCTTGTAACACATCACTTATTCAGCAGTGGTATCAGAGTTTAGTTTTTATACAAAATGATCATCTTCATATGCTTCACTCACACTACAACTAGTATGCTGTATAATGCTGTCACTAATGGAACACAACATTTTGTTTTGTTCTTTACTCTTGGACAGCCTGTCTTCAGGACTGCTGTTGCCACAAATGCTGTCCAACAGCCACCCTGTGTCACTGCGGTGCTTGCAGTTCACTTGAGATGCATAAACTCAGGATATACGGTGTGTGTGTGTGTGATTAGATGTGGACAACTTAAATAAGGGATAGTTGAGGAGGGTAAAAGAGGGATGGATCTGCCAGTCTAGTGCTATGAACATTGCTTTAGAAAACAAATGGCAAATATTTTTTCAAACAGCTTGGTTAGGGTTAACACAGTGGCACAGTGGTAACGCTGCTGCCTCACAAGGAGACCAGGGTTTGCATCAAGTGTCCTCCCTGTGTAGAGTTTGCATTTTCTCCCTATGTTTTCTTGAGTTTCCTCTGGGTGCTCTGATTTCCTCCCAAAGTCCAAAGACAGGCAGATTAGATGAACTGGTGATCCCAAATTGTCCCTACTGTGTCCTTGGTGTGTGTGTGTGTGTGTGTGTGTGTGTGCCCTGTGATGGATTGGTGCCATGGACTGGTGCCATGTCCAGGGTTTGTTCCCTGCCTTATGGCCTACAGTCATATGGAAAAGTTTGGGAATCCCTCTTAATTCTTTGGATTTTTGTTTATCATTGGCTGAGCTTTCAAAGTAGCAACTTCCTTTTAATTTATGACATGCCTTATGGAAACAGTAGTATTTCAGCAGTGACATTAAGTTTATTGGATTAACAGAAAATATGCAATATGTATCATAACAAAATTAAACATGCACATAAATTTGGGCACCCCAACAGAGATATTACATCAATACTTAGTTGAGCCTCCTTTTGCAAATATAACAGCCTCTAGAGGCCTCCTATAGCCTTTGATGAGTGTCTGGATTCTGGATGGAGGTATTTTTGACCATTCTGCCATAAAAAATCTCTCCAGTTCAGTTAAATTTGATGGCTGCTGAGCATGGACAGCCTGCTTCAAATCATCCCATAGATTTTCAATGATATTCAAGTCAGGGGACTGTGTCGGCCATTCCAGAACATTGTACTTCTCCCTCTGCATGAATGCCTTTGTAGATTTCGAACTGTGTTTTGGGTCATTGTCTTGTTGGAATATCCAACCCCTGCATAACTTCAACTTTGTGACTGATGCTTGAACATTATCCTGAAGAATTTGTTGATATTGAGTTGAATTCATCCGACCCTCGACTTTAACAAGGGCCCCAGTCCCTGAACCAGCCACACAGCCCCACAGCCTGATGGAACCTCCACCAAATTTGACAGTAGGTAGCAGGTGTTTTTCTTGGAATGCGGTGTTCTTCTTCCACCATGCAAAGCACTTTTTGTTATGACCAAATAACTCCATTTTTGTCTCATCAGTCCAAAGCACTTTGTTCCAAAATGAATCTGGCTTGTCTAAATGAGCATTTGCATACAACAAGCGACTCTGTTTGTGGTGTGAGTGCAAAAGGGCTTCTTTCTCATCACCCTGCCATACAGATGTTCTTTGTGCAAATTGCTCTGAATTGTAGAACTATGTACAGGTACACCATCTGCAGCAAGATGTTCTTGCAGGCCTTTGGTTACAGGCAACCCACAGATCACCTCCATTCTCACAATCCTATGAATATGCCACTCCTGTATTTTTCTTGGCCTGCCTGACCTCGGTTTAACAGCAACTGTGCCTGTGGCCTTCCATTTCCTGAAACTGACAGTTTAAACCTCTGAGATAGGTTTTTGTAGCCTTCCCCTAAACCATGAGACTGAACAATCTTTGTTTTCAGATCTTTTGAGAGTTGCTTTGAGGATCCCATGCTGTCATTCTTCAGAGGAGAGTCAAAGGGAAGCACAACTTGCAATTGACCACCTTAAATACCTTTTCTAATGATTGGACACACCTGTCTATGAAGTTCAAGGCTTAGTGAGCTAATCCAACCAATTTGATGTTGCAAGTAATCAGTATTGAGCATTTACATGCATTCAAAACAGCAAAATTGCAAGGGAACCCAAATTTTTGCACAGCTGGTTTTTCACATTTGATTTAATTTCATACAACTAAATACTGCTACACTAAAAATCTTTGTTCGGAAAATACCCCAGTACTCAGATGTTCCTAGGAAATGAAAGACATACCACTGTTATCTTTTTTGTTGAAAGCAGAGTAAATTATTATGCAGGCTGAGAGGGGTTCCCAAACTTTTTCATATGACTGTATATATAGATTTTGGAGGGTTTGAGTGTTTTTGTGATAACAAACAGTATCCCAACAGTTTGGATATTTAGGACATTAACCTATTCATTCAAAGACAGCATATTCATACTCTTCTCTTTTTCTTCCTAGCTTTTTGAAATGTGAAGGAAAGCCAACTAGATAAAACCTACTTGTGTACAAGATAGACACTCTGTGCAATCAATGACACAGACATTAATGGTAAACAAATAAATTATACAAAATAGACAATTTAATCTCCTGTTTTCCCTATTTTTATTTTCTATTTAAATAAAATAAACTCTTTGTGAGTGGCTCTCTGGTGTCACAGCTATACATCAGTGACTTCACTCAAACTCACTTTCCGACTCTACACCACAATGTAAAATTTTTACCTAAGTGATAGTTGACCTGTGTTGTGGAGAAAGATTTGTTTCCATTTGGAATAAAAAAGTTTCTGAATAAGCAATCAGAATTTAGATTTTATTGCATAAAGCACAAAGCTGACACAGTTCAATGAAGTGAGTCCTGTTAGTCCAACAGTACCTCATTTTAATACAATCTCCTATCATGAAATTACCTCACTCTGTATATTTTTCTCATTATTATCTGACTCCTACATTCCCGTGTTTTTGCCTAGTCACCAATATTTTTAATGCCTAATAAACATTGATAAGTTTCTAATGGATATACCATTACCTTGACAAAAAATGCATATCAGGCCAAAAGAGTGACCCCAACTTCTATTTACCTGTCTCATTCCTACCCTCTGGCTTGTAAATTCTATCAATTTTTCTTGTGCTTAATAGGCATAAATAATCTCCTAATGGACATGATTACATTTCAATTTACATTTCAACCCTTATCTTATGACCTAAGAAATATTTGGCCATCTGGCCAAAGGAATCACTATCTCTTATTTACTTGGCTCATTCCTATACCTTGCTTTTATAAATAATGGTGGCCTTCCAGATTACTTTAGAGAAAAGGTATGGGCAGTAACCTTTAATATTTAACTCTTACACTGCCTGAGGGTATTGATTACCCTCTTTACATGCTGAAGCTACCTATTGCAATATATGATTCAATTTTTAAATTAATTAAGACTTTCATTACTTATAGTTTTAATTGCTATACCTGGAAAAAAAATTGCTATTCCATCAATTCTGCGTTTAAGGTTTAGATTCCTTCATTTTTTAGATATGTGAATTCTACTTAACGTTTGGGCTCAAATGCAAAACTCTGCATACAGAATATTTTGTGCATACAGAAGATATTCGCAGTTTGAAAGCTCTGACCTCAATTAAGTTATGCGCATACATTTTCAAAGGGTTAACTTTCTTTTCAGGAAAACAACATTATAAATATTCATGGGGCATGATTTATTTTAAGTGAGTCTAATAAGCACCCTATTAGCACTTAAGTAAAGTTATAATAACTTTGACGACCATTAAATCTAAGCTTTTGTTAGTTAATCACCCGCCTCGCATTGAATCTTCCAGAATTAACAAGGAACAACACATGGATAAACAGTTCAAAGATCGATCTTATCTGAGCTGCTAAGACAAGAAAATAAAGTACATTTAAGGTTTAGATATGCTTACAGTATATCCATATAGCCACGCCTCCCCAAATCGACTATTTTAAAGGGCTCAACGCGCTGTAATCTCTCTCTCTCTAAAAATAAATGAATTGGTCCGGTTTGTATTGCTTTACCACACTGAGTCATTTTCCTAATAGATAGATCGATAGATAGATAGATCGCTGCTTGTTCCTCCTATGCGACAGGTGTCGCTAATGCAATACCAAAACACTCATTGTGCAGAAGCGTGCGCTTTGCATTCCCATGATGCTCTTCTTCATGACAGCTACCGGTGACCTCCGGTGTAGTAAATCAGGATTTTTAGCTTGCACGTTGTTGCCGTGTCATTACCGACACAGAGAGAGGGGAAGGTTTCTTTTTGGTCAACAGCGGCTTTTCCAGTTTGGATATTTTTGACACTTGAAGTAGCTTCATAGTAACTCGTTGTGTGTTGGTTGTGATGGCAGAAATAGAAGAGCAACCTCAAGTTGCAGGCCCAGTAGAGAAAAGGGCACCTGAAGGCGAGATCGAAGGAGAAGAGGACGATGACGAGGTGAGTACAGTTTAATCTATAGACGTTACATGTATTCCTAACATTTTGTATTTGGATGTTTTAAATGATCTTACAGCATGCTCACAGACTTGATAGGTTGTTTGATTCTACTAATGTGAAGATAGATGACAGTCATGGTTGTCCAAAAAATAATTACCGGATTTTGTGTGTATCGTCTGCATATTTGGTTTGTCTGATGTCGAGTTTAAGCGTGTATTTCTTTGCAAAGAGGAATGTGAGCTTTAAATTCCTTAGTGTCACATTTGCTCACTTACAGTGCATCCGGAAAGTATTCACAGCGCATCACTTTTTCCACATTTTGTTATGTTACAGCCTTATTCCAAAATGGATTAAATTCATTTTTTTCCTCAGAATTCTACACACAACACCCCATAATGACAACGTGAAAAAAAGGTTACTTGAGGTCTTTGCAAATTTATTAAAAATAAAAAAAACTGAGAAAGCACATGTACATAAGTATTCACAGCCTTTGCCATGAAGCTCAAAATTGAGCTCAGGTGCATCCTGTTTCCCCTGATCATCCTTGAGATGTTTCTGCAGCTTAATTGGAGTCCACCTGTGGTAAATTCAGTTGATTGGACATGATTTGGAAAGGCACACACCTGTCTATATAAGGTCCCACAGTTGACAACAGTTCATGTCAGAGCACAAACCAAGCATGAAGTCAAAGGAATTGTCTGTAGACCTCCGAGACAGGATTGTGTCGAGGCACAAATCTGGGGAAGGTTACAGAAAAATTTCTGCTGCTTTGAAGGTCCAAATGAGCACAGTGGCCTCCATCATCCATAAGTGGAAGAAGTTCAAAACCACCAGGACTCTTCCTAGAGCTGGCCGGCCATCTAAACTGAGCGATCAGGGGAGAAGGGCCTTAGTCAGGGAGGTGACCATGGACCCGATGGTCACTCTGTCAGAGGTCCTCTGTGGAGAGAGGAGAAACTTCCAGAAGGACAACCATCTCTGCAGCAATCCACCAATCAGGCCTGTATGGTAGAGTGGCCAGACGGAAGCCACTCCTTAGTAAAAGGCACATGGCAGCCCACCTGGAGTTTGCCAAAAGCCACCTGAAGGACTCTCGGACCATGAGAAACAAAATTCTCTGGTCTGATGAGACAAAGATTGAACTCTTTGATGTGAATGCCAGGACTCATGTTTGGAGGGAAACCAGGCACCGCTCATCACCAGGCCAATACCATCCCTACAGTGACGCATGGTGGTGGCAGCATCATCATGCTGTGGGGATGTTTTCAGCGGCAGGAACTGGGAGACTAGTCAGGATAAAGGGGAAAGATGACTGCAGCAATGTACAGAGACATCCTGGATGAAACCTGCTCCAGAGCGCTCTTGACCTCAGACTGGGGCGACGGTTCATCTTTCAGCAGGACAATGACTCTAAGCACACAGCCAAGATATCAAAGGAGTGGCTTCAGGACAACTCTGTGAAATGTCCTTGAGTGGCCCAGCCAGAGCCCAGACTTGAATCCGATTGAGCATCTCTGGAGAGATCTTAAAAATGGCTGTGCACCGATGCTTCCCATCCAACCTGATGGAGCTTGAGAGGTGCTGCAAAGAGGAATGGGCGAAACTGGCCAAGGATAGGTGTGCCAAGCTTGTGGCATCATATTCAACAAGACTTGAGGCTGTAATTGCTGCCAAAGGTGCATCGACAAAGTATTGAGCAAAGGCTGTGAATAGTTATGTACCTGGGATTTCTCAGTATTTTTTATTTTTAATAAATTTGCAAAAACCTCAAGTACACTTTTTCACGTTGTCATTATGGGGTGTTGTGTGTAGAATTCTGAGGAAAAAAATGAATTTAATCTATTTTGGAATAAGGCAGTAACATAACAAAAGGTGGAAAAAGTGATGCACTGTGAATACTATCC
Source organism: Erpetoichthys calabaricus (assembly GCF_900747795.2). NCBI lineage: Eukaryota > Metazoa > Chordata > Cladistia > Polypteriformes > Polypteridae > Erpetoichthys > Erpetoichthys calabaricus. The sequence continues at coordinate 28,177,210 of NC_041405.2, read as the reverse complement.
GTATGCACTGTATTTTAGTAAATGTAAACGCATCAGCACTGGACAAGTAATCGAAATTGAATTAAGTATACATAATTACACTGTTGTGTGAAGACTTTTTTCTAGGAGTTTAATTGTGATTGTTGTTAATGCATATAAAATTCATAAGTTAAAAAAAAAAAAAAAAGCTTGTGTATCAAAGTTTAACAAATCCACCATCAGGCTATTATGATTTACTTAAGCATTTTTTTCAAGCTGCTTGCCCATAAAAATCAGTAATGACATTCCAAACAGTTAGTTTGATTACAACAGTGACATATATAAAACTAGTTATAGTCAGGGCCGGATTTTCCTATAGGCTAACTAGGCTTCAGCCTAGGGCCTCAAGATCAAGAGGGGCCTACATTCAAATTGTTAGCAAAATTTTATTATCTCTCATGTAATTTACAAACTTAAAAATGGAAGGTGAAAGGGCCTCATAAGTGGAATAGCCTAGGGCCTCTTTTCATATAAATCCGGCACTGGTTATAGTATTTAAAAATAACTTTCATTTGCCAGTAACTCATGTATAAAAAACTTAGCTGGGGGGCTTTGGAGCTGGTTATAATACAAAACTCAAACCTTACATACATATAACATAAACGGAACAGCATAGATAATAAACAGTTGCAGTATCGTTAATTTTGAAAGTGATGTACAAATGAAAAAGAGTGTGTGTAGTGGGCATACATACATGCTCACATACAAGACATACACATTCCTTCATACAGTATATGCTGGAACACAGAAATGAGCAAGGAGGACTGGCTAAATTACTGGATTGCTAAGGCTGTGGGAATGAAATTTCACTAAAAAGCAGGATAACATCTGCTCCTATTATTGGGTATTTTGTTTTATGTATATTAACGATCATGTGGTGTTTTTGCATGTTAATGAATCTGCTGTAATGGTTACCTGGTTAGCCTTTAGAAAGTAAAGCACTAAGGCGCTTAATGACATTACTGTTATTTGCGCACATTTAGTGAATTTAACTAAGCTGTATATTTCTGAAAACCGCTTTTTATTCATTGACAGTCACCAAATTTAATCCTCCACAAAAGTACAAGAACATGAACAAGCACACTTAAACAGGCAAATGTCAAGCTGTAAAGGAACAAGGTAAAAGATTGCATTGGAGGAGCATACTTGCTAATACTGCACAACAGAGGCTGGTTTAGGTTTTTTTTTTTTTAGTTGTTGTGTGGCCTGAAAATAAAGGTTTCTTTAAATGCCTTAACAGTTACTGCAGAGTTAAAAGAAAAACACATTCTTAGCTCCCTACAACATTCATTCATCATATATCATATTATTTAAATGCTTTTGAAAATATTATGCATAAAAGTATCGGTTCCACACAAAATTGATTTCACAGTATTAAACTATTGATGCATTTAAAATACAATGGAAAAAAAATATTTAGTAAGGTGACGACTTGTCTCTGAGAAGTAAGGATGCCATTTACTGCCCATAGTGTTCCTATAGCCAAAAGTGGTGTCCTTGTATTTGTTGAGATTTAATGGAACATCTTTCCAAAAGAAGGAAAATATAAATCATGTTACCCAAACCCATCTCCAGCCTGCCATCTGTATACCATGTTTTTAAAAATGATTTCCAATTTAAGATGTGTTGATGTTTCACTGTATTGAATTGTATATGATTAATTTTTTTTTAACTTCCAGTTAGATGAGACCCTTTCAGAAAGACTTTGGGGATTAACAGAAATGTTTCCAGATGGTATGCGGAATGCAGTGGGTGTCACGCTAAACAGTTCTGTCACTGTTGCAAAGAAGCTGTACAGGTAACTGAACAAAACCTGCTTAAATATTGGTGTCTTTAGACGGATTGGAAGGGCATTTGGGGGTCATGAGGTCGCTGGAAAGGGTTGTGTGGTGCTCCCGATATCTATGCAAAAGGACGAAGGTCCAAATCTTTATAGTGCTGGTGCTTCCTGTCTTACTATATGGTTGCGAGACATGGACGCTATCCAGTGACCCGAGACGAAAGCTGGACACCTTTGGTACTGTGTCTCTCCGGAAAATCCTTGGGTACCGTAGGTTTGACTTTGTGTTGAATTAGCGGTTGCTCATGGAGTCCCGAATGAGGCACATTACCTGCATTGTGAGAGAGCATCAGTTACAGCAGTACAGCCATGTGGCGCGATTCCCTGAGGGTGGTGATCCAGCTCGTAAGATCCTCATTGTTGGGGACCTGAGTGGCTGGACCAGACCAAGGGGTCGCCCACGTAACACCTGGTTGTGGCAGATAGAGGGTCATTTCCGGAGGGTGGGACTGGACAGCGTGTCTGCCTGGGGGTTGCCAACCGGGATCCTGAGTTGTTTCATCGTGTAGTGGGTGTGGCAACGTGCTGTACCAGTGCATGCTCCCCAATTTGACTTGACTTGACTTGCTGTTCTTAAATATTCTAGCTTTACTCACTCTGCTTTCTGGATTGGCACCACCTCATTTCACTGCAGATTGAAAGACATGTCACCGTCTTACACATGACACACAAATAAATTAATCATTGTACTGTATAGCCTTATTTATGGTTATTGGTTTTACAGTTGACTTACCTACTCCTGTTGTTCTTACACATTTTAGTTTTACTCGTTCTGCTCTCTGGATTGGCACCACCTCTTTCATGATCCTAGTCCTGCCTGTTGTCTTTGAAACAGAAAAATTACAGCTGGAGCAACAGCAGTTGCAGCAACAGAGACAGGTAAGTACCAATTCAATTCAAATTATTTTTTTCTTACATGGTGACCTCCAGAATTATTGGCCTCCTTGAAAATGTGAGCAAAATATGCTATGAAAAATGCTTTTATTGTTCATTAGCTTGATCTTCTCTAAACTTTCACTGAGGTAAAATTGTTGGAAGAAAAAATGTCCTCACCAAAACATTTTTTACCTATCTATTCAATGTAACTAAACTAAAATCTAACATTTTTATTTTAAATTATCCAATTTGGAAAATTTAGTTTTCTCTTTAGATATAGGTAGCTCACTGGGAACCAGTTGGGTCCTAGGCTAGGGTAGAACTGCAATACGCAGTAAGATATGATAAGTAATTAAATAGGGTAGCAGACATATAAAATTACTTATTTTATTCCTTTGTTATCTCTTAAATGTATGAACTTCTTGATAAACACCAAAAAGAATCTGGAATTAAATACAGGTCTTTTTGCTTATATTTAGAGGTGTAGAAGTTAGTAGCATAAAAATAACCAGTAGATAACATTTCAGGAACAACATGACCTAGATCTTGCTCTTTATCTATATCTATCTATATATATATATATATATATATATATATATATATATATATATATATATATACACAATTGGTGCAGTTGAATTGATATGTAATATACCGTGTTGCTGTATAACAAAATAATTTTAAATCCCACTTAAGTCAATTCAGGATGTGAGGAGCCTGGAGTCTGCCCCATCAGTATTAGCCACTACAAAGGAAGTAGATTTGGACAGAATTTCAGTCCTTTGCAGAGCACAATCATGCTCACACAGGCAAATTTAGATTTCTCATTTAACCTAACAGACACATTTTTGGAATATGGAGAAAATAATTAAGTTCTTGGGGGGGGGGGGGGGGGGGGGGGGAATCCTACACAAGCATGGAAAAATATGCATACTCCGAGAACTACCAGTCTATCCAAGTTTGGCAGTCTAACCCTGGATGCTGAATCGTTGAGTCAGCAGTGTTAACTTCCCCACAGAGTGAAAGACGCATCCAAAATGTATATAGAAACTAAAAAAAGAAACTACCAAAAATCTACAGAAATACTTGTTTCAGTTCTATAAACACTGCCTTTTAGTGTCAATTTAAGTTGATACAGTAAAACATTGTAAATCCTATTTTTAGACAGAATCGTTTGACTCAAATTGTATGCAGTCTTCAACCTACTTTAGAGTAATTTTAATTTATCTCATGTACTTTATTGCTTTGATTTTACCTAGATATTTAATGTAGAAAGGATGGGAAAATACAACACTTAAATTTGCATATACTGATAAAGACCAAAGATGCAGTGGCAATTCTGCTTCATAACTCAGAGACTCTCAGGCAAATTAAGTAGTAATTGAGCAAGCTCTCGTAAGTAGAATCTGCAAGGTGTAAAAATGATAACACTTTATTTTCTGTGAACAGTGTGTGGTTTAAAAATTAACTATACAATTAGCAGTGATAAATTGTATTGGTAATGATATTTAAATAACCTTGGTTTGATTACCAGCCTGATTAATTTAACTGTTTGCACTTTTTCCCATGAATCCTTATGTGTACTGCAGGGAACACTAGCTCCTTGGATGAATCAGGTTTGATGTTGAGAATCATACTCTGGAAAAGTTATGTTTACAATGACTAAGCAAAGCCACAATGACAACAAAATAGCTACATCATCAACACACATCAATAACGGCACAACACAGCAGTTTTAAAATTAACTTGTACATTCACACAGCATACAAATCTACAAAAAGACAATGCAGGGAGATCCAATATAAAAGTCAACAGAGAAGAATGCTGCAGTCTGAGGAAGACCTCTTGGTGCTCTGGCTGCTATCTTCTCAAGTGCGCAGTGTGCAGAAGTTTGTAGTATGAAAGTGTAAAGAGAACAGATATCACAGAGTTTGGCAGATCAGCAGCTGTGGTGCTCCAGTGTGTCCAAGATCCCTGGCATTTTGAGAATCTAAAATCGCTGGATTTTGCAATGTTAGGATAATGTTTTGCTATGATAAACCTATCGATGTCTATGTACAGGTTTTGCTTCTCCTTTTCTAGAAGTCTAGAAGAAAACAATGAGCTTTCTCAACTTTTCTCTGGACAGTGCATCAGAAATGCATTTTCACCTGTTTATACAGATTAAGAAGGAAAGGCAAGCAATGGATAACAAAAGGGAAAAGCATGTACTACAGCATAGTGATTATAATATAGTAGTGGAAATAAAATATTGCATATGAAAGAGTAATATTTCACCAGCTGGCTATTTATATGAGCGCAACAGTTTATTAACTAAATAATAATAATAGCATTTATTTGTATAGCACATTTTCATACAAAAAAGTAGCTCAAAGTGCTTTACATAATGAAGAACAGTAAATAAATAAAAAATATATAACAACATAAGAAATTAAAATAAGACAATATTAGTTAACATAAAAAAAAAAGAGTAAGCTCCGATGGCCAGGGTGGACAGAAAAAACAAAAAAAAAAAACTCTAGACGGCTGGAGAAAAAAATAAAATCTGCAGGGGTTCCAGGCCACGAGACCGCCCAGTCCCCTCTGGGCATTCTACCTAACATAAATGAAATAGTCCTCTTGTGTATAGGGTTTTCACGGAAGGACTTCATGATGATGGACATGCAGACTTCTGGCTTTTAATTCTTCACTGTTGGATCATCATGGTTCTTTGAGTAGATGGTGGTGGCCACCAGAAAAAGAAACTTAAGAGAGAATAGGGGTTAGTACAGATTTTAGAGCTACCATGGATAGTTATTATAATGAATTGATAAATAGCATACAAATCTACAGAAAGACATTGTAGGGAGATCCAAGATGAAATTCAACTGTATATTCCTAATCTTCTCTGCTGACATTGCCTACACTTAGCATGTAAGATTATTGGACACCTCTAAATTATTCTGGTAGATAGATAGATAGATAGATAGATACTTTATTAATCCCAATGGGAAATTCACAATGGTATACTGTTGTAGTAGTGCTGTGACATATATAGAGTACAGTGAATTCATAATTACATGCCCAGCCAATATTTAACACCTGTTAAAATAATGATTACAAATGTAGCTTGTTTAAATATTTCATAAATTAATTGAAATTTTAAATTTATATGCAATATGCAAAAGCATTTTCACAAATTGATGAATGGTTTTGATATTGTTTAATAATTCTATTACACATATAAGACATTGCTTGCTAACCATTGGTCAATTTTGTAATTGTTTAATTATTTGTTTTTGTTTTGTTTAGATCCTTCTTGGACCAAATACAGGAATGTCTGGTGCAATGCCAGGAATGCTACCATCTGGAAAAATATGATTGAACCCTTCATATTTTTGTTCTGCTTGGGCAGTAGAAGAATATATTAAATTCAAGGCTTCAAAATTTGCTGCAGGAAGGACTAAGTTGACTCTGATCGTTGTTGGGCCATTGTTACCCAAAGGCTTATTCCTTTTGACTTTTGTTATCAAATTAAGGACAGCAGTTACACAAATCAAGAAGTCATGTTTGCATCCACTGCTTTTTGACCTGCAAAAAGCACACAGGATAATAGAAAATCTTCTGACACCTGTTTATTTTATATTGTCTTAAATAAGTCATGTATGCTGGCAACAGGGCGTGGATGTTTTTGAAATTAAAACATCAGTATTTTGTGAAGTAAATATTTGGTTTTGTAAAAATAAGGTGGTCTTGAGTCTAAAGTATGTTTTTTCTCTTCTATGAGCAAGAATTTATTTTACTATCGTTTGAACACATGCTTTTTTTAAAACACCTTTTTGGCATCACAATTTAATATTTCCATTTTTTCTATTACTACTGTGTCTTGTTTCACCAATATTTTATTAAGCAATTTATTAACTATCAAATCCAGATATTAACAGCCCTAAAAACATTACATTATAGTCGCTGTTTAAATTTAACCATTTAAGCCTGGTAGTTAATTATGTGAAAATGATTCCTGCAATGCAACAAAGTTTCATTTTCATTTATAGTTTTATTTTGTTTTTACAATGAAGACAAAAAAGGATGACATGTTAAATTTACATTTTGAATATTTATGTATTAACTTTTTTAACAAAGGCCGTAAATTTCATTTTATTAACATGACTGCTAATTTGTAGATGGAAATAACCCAATTTTCTTGTATGGCTGTTTTTAGACAAGATGCTATGAAGATGGTTTACATGTTTACAGTTGTTTGAAAATCATTGTCATTTGAGCCCTCCAGTCAGTCAGTATATGTTAAGAAAGCAAATTTGTTTCATTGTTAAACACTTTGCAGGAAATTCACTTCTTGTTGCATGTGTGCAGGTTTATCAGCATTAAAATAATAAACCAATGAGATGATTACGAAAATATATAAAAGTAGCCCAAAAGTCCTCAACATATGGACACATAACTGTTAACCTGAAATTTATTTGGGCCGTACAGAAAGATGTTTATTTTTTTTTTTTCTTCCAAATAAGAGCAAATTAACTGAGCATAGATGTTTCTTGGAATGTGATATTTTATGACAGAAATGTTAAACAATGTGTAGTCATTGTCACTAGTTAAGATGTTAACAGCCACTATGAAATAGAAATGTTGTCAGGTTTGTAAAGCTAAGATCAGTTGCATACAAGTCAGTCATTTAATATTGCACTAAAAAAGACATACATATTATTGTGTAATTATTTACACAGCAGTATGATACAGTTGTGTGCCACTTGGGCACTTTTACATACAATTATATAGTAGTTTCTTTCTTAGGTGTGTTCACATCTAATGCAAAGCGTATGTCTGTCTGTACATCTGTCCTCATAAAACAACTCGTCCCTCCAGTCAACCAGTTTTGTTGAACTGTGACACACTTATTCTTCAAGGAAATTTGTAGAGACAGTTCTGTTTTCATTGAGATATCTCAAACAGATTGCCCTGTACTAAGTTTTGAAATTTCAAAAATTTCCAATTGAAAAGTTTTGGCGAATTTAAGAACATGTCTATCTTAAAACAGAGAAATATATTCAGTATAACTTAAGCTTGTATTTTTTCTTCTTTTTCACTTTTGATTGCTGCTGGTGATGGTGAACAGATCCCCAGTACAAGTTACTGAAATCCACCAAATAGCTTGAGCATATAGAAAGTTACTTGCTGTCACTGGCTGTCAGAGCAGGTGGACATCCAGCATCTGCAAGTCCAACTGGGCATGCAGGTAAAACTGTCCATCAGCAAGTTGTTTCTGGTTTATGAAGTCTTCCCCACAGCTTGAACGCAAAAGGAAGAGAATCAGTGCATCTGCATTTCACTCCTCACAATTCTTTAAGCCATTGTTTCCCATGGACTGGCACCGGTCCATAGAAATTTTACACTGATCTCCAAGAAGGCAGGCGTGGCTAGTATTACTGAATGCTGTTATTGCCTACTGTTTGGTCCACATAAAGCTGAATATAAGTTGTTGTTGGTTTGCTGGGCTCCAGCACTAGTAATCCCAGAAATAACCCATTCTTGTATTGCTAATTGATTGAGCTGCTCAAAAGCCTACAAGGGACCCCTGCTCTTTGATCGAATATTAATCTGTCAAGCTTCTTGAACCTCCATGGAAAATCTGCTGATCCAGAAAGACATTCTCTAACTAAAAATAACACTTGTTCGAAAAGGTTGAAAACCACTGTACGTTAAATAATCTTCCAAACTATAAAAGTATAACATACAAGCAAGAAAAACAAAAGGATATCTAGATATGAAGTGCCTTGTGGTGTGACTATTTCACTGACTGTAATTTACTAGGGTGTCCAGATGTCCCAGTGACAGAGACAGTTCAAATTTCAGGCTGTGTGCCCCAAATAATTAACTGAAGAACATCAAAATCACCTGGTTTTAACAGGCTGCCGATCTAATAGTTCTTCAGGGCTGCCCAGCATTGCTTTGCCGAGACAAACATTGAAACAGTATATTTATAAAAGCTTGCCCAAAACTCCAAGAAGAAACCATGCTTGATTAGCAACTTGTTTTATATTCAAACAACATTGCAATAAGGAACAAGAAGCAGACAAGGACTGAGTGCTGGCATTTATTTGTATACACTGCATGCTCTGTGTGGAATCCTATGTGTTCACTTGTGAAAGTGATTTTTTTTTCTGTGCCCTGGTCACTCTCTGATGATGATTAGATAAAGCGAGCATTAACAAATGAGGATGGGCTTCAGTGTGGGCATACATGCTACACAAGTGTCCCGGTTTGGGATTTTAAAATTTGGTCACCCCATAATTACCATGAAAGCGCCTCATTCATCTGATATCCATAATGATCACTTGCTGTAATAAAGTTTGCCTTTCACTTCTGTTATTCCCTAACGTTTGTCATAATTGCAAGTCCCATTTCATGAAAATTACTATGGCCTGACATGCTCAATCACAGAAGGAATTAATTACAAAATGTATTTATTTAGGCAATATTAATTAGCTCTTGCAATTTATCACAGTATATGAATACAGTTTGTTTATGTGTGTGTGTTAGTGAAAGCGGCCCCTGTGATGGACTACAGTCCAACCTAGGCCTGTTGTCAGCCTTTTGCCCAGTCCTCTTTGGGTTAGCCTTTGGCTGCCACAATCCTGAAATGGATGGAGAATGTTTTAGAAATCCACCTACTGAACTTAGCCTATTAAAGACTACAGTGCCTGCATAACCTCAAAACACATCTGAATGTTACAACTTGCTTACATTTTCTAACTTGTTATATACTTTTAGCACTGCAATGACTGAAATCTTTATGTTAATTGCAACCTTGTTCTATTTTAATCCATTTGTGCTATCTCGACCACTGATTGTTATTACTGTATATAGTATCGCTTAACTTTAAGAAGATCGGGTGCCGTGGGTGCACATAGTGTTTGAGTCGTCACACGCACGGTCTTAGAAGAGCGCAAAAGCCGTACTGGAAATACAGCATTCAAAAGGATCAGTTTGTTTTTTCAGCCCTCTTCAAAAGTGGTTAAAAAATTTGCCACTCTTCCAGTGTCAAATGCCACGGTGGAAATTTCATCCTCAAAGCTAAAGCTGGCGAAGTCAAACTTTGTGTTGTGTTTACTTTTATTGTCCTCTGGGAAGTGGTGCATTTTGATCTAAAGTATGCCGAAAATGAATTTTCTCCGGTTTTGTGGCTCGTTGTGCGGTAGGTGCGGTAACGGGCTGTATCAGTGCGTTGTCCCAACCTCTCCACGCCCCAACACTGAAAATTAATGGATGCCAAGATGAATTACGTTGGCATATGCTATATACACCGTAAACGAACGCAACTTGCTTCACGGCGATAATTATATTTATTATAGTCTGAATGATGGAAATATTTACGTACATATACTGAATACTTAGCGACGTGTTAAAACAAAAATGTAATTAAGTGCAAACCTAACTCGTCTAAAAGGTACATTTGGATGACGGCTCGAATGGTGCGCCCCTCTGTTCTACAAGAACTTCTATACGCTATTAAACCTGATGGACTGTTTCTGAAACCAATAAAACGCAAGACGCTAGCCTGGCGGGAGTCCTTCAGATTCCGATTGGCTCGCGCTCACTCGTCTCTCAAGCGTCTATCAAATTCGTTCCCAAAGCATCGAGGAGGCCCTTTGGATAATTTTTTTTTAGTGTTAGCGTTTTTCCACTTTAATCACACCAATTAAAAACTGCCTGAAAGAAAATATTCTTATAGAGCATAGTAAGTACTCTTTAAATATTTGTTTATCGACAGAGCAGAAAGATTTTGTTATTCTGTAAATGAAGTTTGAAGTGCTCAGTAGTTTAATTATAAAGCCTAAATCAGCCGTTTTTACTGTAGTGATTATTGATTTCATCAATAGAAATTATTAGTAGTATGAGTATTACTGAAAAAAGGTGTTAATGACAACAAATTTTAAATTATCGTATTAACGCCATCCAGCCCTACAAATAATTGAGTGACCTTCCGTTGCATTGCTTTGTTACAAGATATTTATGCAGGTTTGGTATTTGTTTTATTTATATATCTAGTTAGTTAGAATATTTATTTATCTAGCTATTTAGTAACTTCATACTCTAAATATAGCATTCGATACGGTATTAGTTTACTTCGGCCTTCGCTTTTTTTAAGAAGTGAAAGCTTAAGTTGCAAAATAGCCCGTCGTTATCGTTGAATATTTTTCTGCAACACTAATTTTAACATTAATACGTGGTGTTTTTCAGTACTGTTCATTAAATCAAAATGTCCAGTAAATGATCAGATTTAAGCATAGTGAAGTGTATTTATATAGACAAGATGCAGTGCTCATCTGATAAACTTTGTCGAATACGTCAGTCTGAGAAGCACGGATACATCGCCTTGGCTTGGGCAAGGTGAGGAACGGCGAATGGATGGACATGAGTGGCAACCCGTTGGGCAAGAAATACTTCTGAGACCAGAAAAGAAATAGCCATTGTAGAACTAAGATTAAAGCACAGTATTCGTGTAAATATTCAGTACAAAACCTAGAAAAATATCAAACCATATAATTACAGAATGTAAGGGAAACAGTTTTCAATTTGAAACAGTTGCAGAGTACACAGTTTATATCAACAAGAAAAAATATTCACACATTTTGTATATTTAAGAATATAATACAGTACATGAAATTAAGGATCTTAACAAACATAATAATACAAAAACAATACAAATCATAAAGTAAATGCTATAGCAAAAGGAATACATAATATAGATGTATGAGAGAAATATGTAGCCTGGGATAAATGCCCCAATCTGCAGTGATTTTTCTTTTTTACTTTCTGAAGGTTTATCAAATTATTATTTTTTAGCCAGCTGTGTTCAGATTTACATATTTTCTGTTTATAGAATAGCCTATTTCCTTGTAGTTAACTGTTACTTCTAAAATAATGTCCACAAGTGAAAGGGATTGAAGCTGACTTGTGTAAATAGCAACACTGTAGCAAAATCAGTGGATTTAACAGGGAAAATCCTGGCTTTACCAAAGATTTGGGCTCCTGGAAAAAACACAGGTGCCCTTGGTGACTGCTGAAACTAATGATAAAAGATGAAACATCAAATGATATCCTTTGGTGACTGGCGATTGGTAATGCTGCTCAATGGATCTCTGACTGAGATAAAAAAATTCTTATACATTTTGACAATATCTTTGAGTAAAAAATAAAACAAATCAACTATTACATGAATTTGGACAGTTAGTTACTAATATAAAAGTCAAATGTGCATAAGTGAAAAGGGCAAAAACATAAAAGCAGGGGTCCTTAATCACAGTCCTGGAGGGCAGCAGTGGCTACAGGTTTTTATTCCAACTAGTATCCTATTAGAAAGCAGTCCATGCTGATAATGAAACTTGGTATAGAACTGTTTAGCTTTTTAATGCTTGCATCCATCCAAGAGGAGCTTTAATTGCACTGTAGAGTTTCCTTCTGTGAGAACATCATCCATGTGTTTTGTGGACCAGAATAGATTTAAACTTAATGGTCCTTCCAATTCCCCTCTCATTCATTTCTAAACATTTTTTTTATCACAGATACTTCATGGTAAGCACGTTAGCTGGAGAGCTGCTGGTTTATTGGTTATCTGCATCTTATTATTAACTAATGTCTGATTAAGAAAACAGGCAACAATTAAAACTTAAATACAGCTGCTAAAATATAAAATAGGCAGTTAAGGGTTCTGAATGGTAACAGGAAGAGAACTAAAATTAAGCCCAAAAAACATATTGCTTTAGTTGTAAATAAAAGGATTCTAATTAAGAAATTGGTTAAAGTGAAAACCTACAGCCATAGCAGACCTCCAGAACTGTAATTGAGGACCTCTGATCTACAAACTTTATAAAAAAATTGTCTTTGATGAATAAAGGAACTAACAAGGCATAGAGTTAAACACCAAATTCCATTATCAGCAAGGACTGAGTTCTAGGACAGTAGCTGGAATGAAAACCTGTAGCCACTGCGGCCCTCCAGGACAGTGACTGAGGACCCCTGCATTAGAGTGGCATTGCAGTATAAGTGTCATTAAGTTGTTAAATCCCAGAAGCATTGAAACCCTACTTTACAACAAATAATTAAAACAACAGTTTGCTTTAGAGTGTTCATTATTAGTCTTTCAAAAGTTACTTTGACATTTGCTAACAATAACTGAGGAGATGAAAGTGATTAGATATGGTTATCAGTCTGAGTCAATTATTGCTGAAAATGGTCCGATCTTGTTCTGATTAAGCAAGGCCCATAGTCTCATTCATAAATGTGTACACTTACTTGTATGTTGGGCAAGAGTTTGTACATTTCATAAAAACAGAATCTTAACAACAGATTGAGGAGGACTTTGACAGTAACTCAAACTCACAGCGGATGTGGCAAGGCATCCGATTAATCACGGATTACAAAAAGAAAAATGACGTACAAGACACACTGGCCAATAACAATGCCAACCTAGCAGAGGAACTTAACAGTTTCTTTGCACGGTTTGACAAGGACAATAACCAGCCTCCAGTCAGCTTCGAGCTAAACGGAGACTCACAGCCTTTGGTCGTACACATACATGATGTGCGGCGGGCACTCGAAAACATCAATACAAGGAAGGCAGCATGTCCTGATAATGTGCAAGGACGTGTGCTCCAGGCCTGCGCTGACCAATTAGCGGAGGTATTTACAGACATATTCAACCTCTCTCTCTCCTCAGGTGTAGTCCCCTTGTGCCTGAAATCCACAACCATTGTACCTGTTCCCAAAAAAACCGAGGATAACCTGTCTTAATGACTATCGACCAATTGCTCTCACCCCTGTCATCGCAAAGTGCTTTGAACGACTGGTAATCACCCACATCAAAGCCTCCATCCCAGCTGATCTAGACCAACACCAGTTTGCCTATCGATCAAACAGATCAGCTGAGGACGCCATCTGTGTGGCTCTACATGGTGCCCTCTCGCACCTGGAAAAGCCCAATGCCTATGTTAGGATGCTCTTCATTGACTACAGCTCTGCATTTAACACCATCATACCTAACCAGCTGATCCAAAAACTCTATGCACTAGGACTTGCTCCGTCCATATGCAACTGGTTACTGGTTTTTTTCACCAACCGCCCCCAGGTCTGTCAGAATGGGCAAACACACATCCTCCACCCTAGCCCTGAGCACTGGTGTGCTGCAAGGATGTGTACTAAGTCCCCTTCTCTATGTGCTCTTCACCCATGACTGTCAACCCATACACCAATCAAACATTATTGTTAAATTTGCAGATGATACAACTGTCATCGGGCTTGTAACAGACAACAGTGAAGCTGCAAATAGGGAAGAGGTTCAGAATCTGACAGAATGGTGCAACACCAACAACCTGGTCTTAAATACCAAAAAGACCAAAGAAGTTATTCTGGACTTTAGGACCACTAAAAAGACCAATCACAGTTCGATAATAATCAATGCAGATCCTGTGGCGAGAGTTTCCAGCTTTAAGTTTCTAGGAGTCACCATCTCAGAGGACCTGTCCTGGGCTGACAACAACTTGGCTATAATAGGCAAAGCACAACAACGCCTCTATTTTCTCAGGAAGCTAAGGAGAGCTGACCTCCCCCAGAAACTGCTGGTTAATTTCTATAGATGCACTATAGAGAGCATTTTAACTAACTGCATGATGGTCTGGTACAACAGCTGCACCAAGGCTGCTAAAGAAGCCCTGCAGCGGGTCGTAAATACAGCAGAGGCCATTATAGGGACTGAAACTGCCATCACTCGAACTCTTGTATAAGACTCGCTGTGTGAGAAGGGCCAAAAACATTCTCAAGGACAAAACTCACCCTGGAAATTCTTTGTTTGAGCTCCTCCCGTCAGGCAGACGCTTTAGGTCAATCCGTGTACGCACAAACAGACTAAAATATAGCTTTTTCCCATCTGCCATAAACTTTCTCAACTCTGAATCTCCTCAGTCGAAGGACCATTTTTAAATTGAACATGTGCAATAAGCTATAATGGTAATGTGCAATATACTAATGTATTACAATATACTGTAGAATATGTAATGTACTATTCATTAACAGGTGCAATAACAATGTATGCTGCTGTAATTTGAGCAATATGACATATTTGGAATTATTTGACTTTTCTTTAAATGCACCTCGGGGCTGTCATAAAAAGTAATTTTGTTGTGTTACACAATGACAATGAAGTGCTTGAACTTGAACTTCTTCTCTTCTTTGGAAAACAGTATTAGGGAAAACAAGTTTAAGTGAGTGGGTTGCTTATTTGCCATGAACAGAGATGAACATTGGAATGACAATCTGGCCTAGTGAAGCTGGAACTTGATTGCAACATTCACAGGTTTTAAAATAATTTAACTATAGTATAATATATACAGATAAGGTTATTCTTCATTTAGTTAGGCTGTATTTGAGTCAGTGGTGTATCTGTTATGCAAGAAACCTTTACAAAAGTGGAAACATTCTGTCTTTGGTAGTCTGTCCACAGTTTCCAGGTGCCATGAAAGCTGCTGAAGACCAGGTGGTAGATGGTGAAGTGGGTCTGCATGATGATGAGGTAATTAATGTCTTTTGAATAGTGTTATATTAAAGTGATTTGAATATATATTCATTTATTTTATTAAAATATAAAATAGAACTTTACAATGGCATGCTACTCAGTATTAAACAAGCAACAGTAACTTTACAGATACAGCCATTTACTTTGAAATTAATGCAAAGTAGAAACAACAAAAAGCAAACTTCAGCCCCCACCCAAGAGAAAAAGAAAAAGAAGAGAGACATGACCAAGGAACCAAAAAAAATCTAACTTTATATGATCAAAGGACTAATAGCATGAGATATTTGATCACAGGCTCAGCAAGCTTATTCTAAAATACAGTAATCCCTCGCTATATCGCGCTTCGCCTTTCGCGGCTTCACTCCATCGCGGATTTTATATGTAAGCATATTTAAATATATATCGCGGATTTTTTGCTGGTTTGCGGATTTCTGCGGACAATGGGTCTTTTAATTTCTGGTACATGCTTCCTCAGTTGGTTTTGCCCAGTTGATTTCATACAAGGGACTCTATTGGCAGATGGCTGAGAAGCTACCCAACTTACTTTTCCTCTCTCTCTTGCGCTGACTTTTTCTGATCCTGACGTAGGGGGATTGAGCAGGGGGGCTGTTTGCACACCTAGACGATACGGACGCTTGTCTAAAAATGCTGAAAGATTATCTTCACGTTGCTACCTTCTGTGCAGCTGCTTCCTGAAGCGACATGCTGCACGGTGCTTCGCATACTTAAAAGCTCGAAGGGGCACGTATTGATTTTTGATTGAAAAACAAACTCTGTCTCTCTCTATCTCTCTCTCTCTCTCTTTCTCTGCTCCTGACGGAGGGGGTGTGAGCTGCCGCCTTCAACAGCTTTGTGCCGCGGTGCTTCCGCATACTTAAAAGCCAACAGCCCTATTGATTTATTTGCTTTTCTCTATCTCTCTGACAGTCACTGCTCCTGACGCGCACTCCTTTGAAGAGGAAGATATGTTTGCATTCTTTTAATTGTGAGACGAACTGTCATCTCTGTCTTGTCATGGAGCACAGTTTAAACTTTTGAAAAAGAGACAAATGTTTGTTTGCAGTGTTTGAATAACGTTCCTGTCTCTCTACAACCTCCTGTGTTTCTGCGCAAATCTGTGACCCAAGCATGACAATATAAAATAACCATATAAACATATGGTTTCTACTTCACGGATTTTCTTATTTCGCGGGTGGCTCTGGAACGCAAACCCCCGCGATGGAGGAGGGATTACTGTAATAGTAATTAATTTTTGCCATGTTTTTTAAAAAAGTTTTGTACATATCTTTTAACTAATTTAGTATAATATAGAATGCTGCTTACCCACTGAGTTATAGATGGTGGGCTGGAATTCTGCCAGTTAAGCAAGATTATGCCTGTGTGCTAGCAGTATAGTATTAGGTTATACAATTACCAGTTCCTATGGACTTTAATGCCATCCAGGAGTACACTACCTATTGTTGTTAGTGGATTAGAAATGATTTTAAGACTGAGCTGTCCTTAGAAATATGTAAAGATATTTGTCCAAAATTATGTTAATTTAATGCATTCCCTAAAACACATGGTATAGTGAAGCTGGAGCTAGATGGCAGAGATCACAGGTTGGATCTTGTACTAGGTACATTTTGGACAATTTTAAATGAGATAAATGTGATAAATGAAAGACATTTACTTGAATTATGGAAGGCTTATAAATGCCAATTGAAAATTTATTTTCCTTCTGTTACCTAGAATATTTGAAATGTAAATTCTTAGAAATATTTTTATATATTGTTAAAATGATCTCTGAGTCTTCATCAAGACTAACCAGCATTGCCTCTGTGATTGATATATGTGCACTAAATTTGTTTTAGAAGGTGGAAAAAGTTGATAATCTTCTATAGGAGCACAATCCTGTTCTACTTAAAATGTATTCTGCATCAGTTCAATATTTTAAGTAACTGGTGGACAACTGGATTGCTGGTAAATTGATGATAGTAAGTATTAAATGGAGCACAACACAGGGCATACAAGGAAGATTTAGAACATGATTTTGTTGTTCATTGCAAGTTAGGTGAGAGTGAATTCAGTTCTGCAAATTTCATAGTGCCATGCCACTCTCTGTTTTAGATCTTTGTAAAGGTGCGTTTTGAATGCATGGCTTTTTGTATTCCAGATGAATGATGTTATAACTGAGTTTAATTCCTTAAAGAATTATTTACTTATGTACAGTATATTGGCATACTCTGGAACAGATAGAGCAGCTTTAGGAAAATGTTAATATTGACAGTGTTAATTCTCCCTGCTAAGGGGAGATAGAGGGTGGAACATCAGTTAACATCTTGTTTGATTTTATCCACAGTTCTTCCAAAATATATTGGAAGATATCTTTATATTTTCTTGTGATCCCCAAATATTTAAACTAGTTTTATATTAGGAAATATGAGATATCCAGTCTAATGTGATGCACTAGAGAGTTCACTGGGAAAAAGCACACTTTTATTCAGAATAATTTTGAATCCAGAATCTTATGAAATTCTCCTAAAACCTCTAAGACTAATGGTAGGGTTTATTGTGGGTTTGATATATAGAGCATCATATCATCTGCATATAGTGATCTTTTTCTGTTTGAGTCCTTTTCTGATAAATCTCTTTATCTCTGGTTTCATCCAGGCATGTATAGCCAATGACTTGATGGCCAATGCAAAGAGCATTAATGATAGTGGGCACCTTTGTCAAGTACCATGTTCAAATTTCAAATAGTCTGTTTGTGTTATTAATGCAGACTGAGGCTTCTGGACTAGTATACAGTAGCTTAATCCATGCAGATATATTTGGGCCGAACCTGAATCTGTGTAGTGTAGTAAATAAATAATCCCATTTGAATCTATCAAAAGCTTTTTTCTGCATCCAAAGACAGTAAAACCTCTGGTGAGTCAGAATTTGTGGACAAGTATGTCATAAGGTTTATGACATTTTTATGAAGGTGTATTAATTCCAGTGAAGTAAAATATATAATCAGAAAGATGGGACAGTTTTATTAATACTGAATTGATTTGCAATGCTCCCTGTATAATGAATCATTTTATTTTGCAGTGATCTTTAACCAGATCTCAAGGGACTATACAGACAAAATGTAACCAAAGATAATATTAGGCATGTAACATTTTACACTACATTATTCATAAATAGTATGCAGTCATTTTTCTCTAAAATGATGCTGATTAAAATATGGTTAGACCACTGATTTCAAATTGGTCCTGCATTTGGGTTTATTTATGATGTGGTTATAATTTTGTGTGTTCTTTATGGTGTGAAAGGTGGCTTTCTGATTTATGCATATTTCTCTGTATTTAACTGTGTTCCTTTTTGTATATGTATCTCTCTTGTAGACTTAAGACTGAAAATGCTCGAATAACATAAATGAGTTTATGAGTATATGAATGCTCAAAGAAAAGACTACAGTTTTCTTTTGCTGAGATATTGCCCTCTAGTCTAAATAGGATAGAAAGTGGAAATGGATGAATTATTAATAATAATTTTTTGGCAGGATTCATTTTTCCAAGACATAGATCTTCTACAGAAACATGGAATTGTGAGTACTCAACCAATGGTATATTGTTGTTATGAATATAAGTTTCATGTTGGATGATGACTGAAATTTGATAAGTAATATTTGACAAAGGTCAGTTTTAGTATAGGTAGTTAAAATTAACTCATATCTGAAAAAGATTAATAAAGTTATAAACTTGTGGATGAAATTTATTCTAAAGTGTATGGTTGCTTCTTTGCAGAACATGGCAGACATTAAAAAACTGAAAATGGTTGGAATCTGTACAATTAAAGGGATTCAGATGACAACGCGAAGAGCAATGGGAAACATCAAAAGGATTATCAGAAGCCAAAGTTGACAAAATCAAAGAAGCTGCTAACAAACTGATTGTATGTAGCAGAATAGAGGAAAATACACAAATATTAAACTTTTTAAAATTCTTTAGTTAAATATAAAACCTATAATTTTGTTAAAGTGATCTCTTTGTGTACTTTATTAAATTAATAACTAGCAATACTATATAGTTTAATATAACACTCTCAAGCCTGCTTCAGTCAGTTCAGCATTGCAGTGGGCTGAAGACTGCTCTGGCACAATCCAGCATAGAACCAGTCCTAGACAGGGCATAAGTCTATTGCAGGACCCACTCATTAAGTAGGCATATTCATAAAGTGAAAAAGATGGAGCAGGGCATTTTTTACATTTACAAGCACTGACTTGTTCTGACTTTTCAGTGCTCTTTCCTGCTCTTTTTATTTTTTCTTCTTTTGCCGTTATTTTGTGATTCATTGAGAATATCTCAGCACATTGTCCTCAAGTGCTTTTTCCTTTATGTTTATATAGCAAAGACGTTATTTGCTTATGATATTTATGTCAAAATTCTTGCAGGAACCTGGCTTTGTCACTGCCTTTGCATACAGTGAAAAGAGGAAAATGGTGTTTCACATCTCAACTGGCAGCCAAGAGTTTGAGTAAGAGTGACTTAGTTAAAGCTTTCTTACATGGAACAAACTACATAAAACACAGTGTCTTTGTTATATTTATTTTTGTCCCACTGACTTCCTTTTTAATAATAAACATACAGTAAGTTCAGTGGCTCAGCATCTTATACTGTACATAGGTTCAATTGGGCATGATGTGGTAATTGCTTCATACCAATAGAACCCATACCTAAATTAATATATGTTTATAGGTTTTTGTATTAGTTCTTTTTCGTCTTCTACATAAACTGTGTCATGCATCTGTATTGAAGGTGAGTTGCTTAACTTATTGATTATTTGGTTTAACTGTTTTCTATTTTGTGTACTGTTGGGGTGCTTTTTGTGTGTAGTTTACTATTTGGACAGTGTGCAAATGTATACTGTCATGTCAGATATAAAAATGATGTGTTAATACTTAAGTAATTAACCTTCAATAAAATGCATTATGCCCATAATTCCTTTTTTTCTTATTTATTGGAAAACACATTTGACAGCTTTATTATGTACTCATATTATTTATATGAAATAAAGAATCACCGGCTATTGTAAAGTCTCTTTCAAATATATCTAATCTTAAGACATATATCAAAAGAGACAATTATTTAATTGCTTTTAGTAACAGTTAATAGCTGCTAATTACATTAAAAATGTGTATTCACTGATATACCTTGTATAAGCTCATTGTTACAGTATATGTTCAATAACATGCACAAGGCTGCAATCTATCCTCAGAAGTACACCATTGCAGGATATAGGCACAGTCATAGCTACAAAGATTTTTTCAATTCACCTATTTGCCTGACATTATGGCTTGGGCTAATGGACGAAACTCTGTCAAAATGTCAGCAATAGAACATGAAACACTGTATAGTCTGCACTCTAACCTAAGTTCATATTGGGACCAAGTGGTGTTTTTTGCTGGCAAAATTATCCTCCAACCACAAAGTTGCTGGTGGCAACACTATTCACTGGCCACTCTTCTGCAACATCTTTACTGTTTTTTTGTTTTGTTTTTTTTTATAAATACGCAGTGTTTTTGTAAAGCACATGCTTTTTTCCTTTAGCAAGCTGTTAGGTGGTGGAATGAAAGTATGGGCCATTACAGAAGCTTTTGGAGGTAAGTTAACAAACTGAAAATAATATGTTGCCATATTATTTCTAAAAAATGTAGCTTAGAGATGTTTATGGTCAGGAGGACATGGCCTGGATCTAAGGAACAGGTTTCTGAACTAGATTATACATACATATGTGGGTGAGAGAAATTGATCAAATAGATAAATTATATTCCACCCCAGAGTTTGGAATGTTGGGGCACTGTGCAATGGCTGTCATTTTGGGGAGTCTTACAAGACAGTTGTACAGTCCTGGTTTTATGAGACAGCTATACAGTCATGGTTTCAAATTACAGCTGTTGATAAATACAGTATGTAGTGCTTACATGTTCTTCCTCTGCCTCTGTAGATTTTTGAGTACTTCTGTTTACTCCCACATCCCAAAGATATGTAGCTTAGGATAGCTGCCAACTCTAAATCGGCACAGTATTGAGGGTAGATTGTAAGTGAAGTGGTTGTAATTGATCCAAATATCTGTAGTCCCATATAGAAGTGAAAGTTTGTTTATAATTATTTATTTCAATTCAAGTTGGCCATTTGACTGTTTAGTCTTTTGCTTACTTTAAGAGGTTACTGTTACTAAGTCTTGATCATCACAACCTTATTATTATTAAAAGAAAATCTTATTCCTAAAATTGATAGTGGGACATATGTTTGTTGGGAATCAGAAGTCTGTTGTTTTTGTTTAATTTTTATAAACGTTTAGCTAAGAGACAATCCTGTTGTTTTTATTCATGACTAATTCAAATACTCTACTAAGTGAACACATTAATTCTCAAAACTAAGGGGATAATTGTCACTAACTGAATAACCTCTAACAAATAGGCTAAACAAAATGCCTTTTTAAGTGTTTTCTTTTTGTGTTTCACTGTAAGGCGTTACTGTGTTTTGAAAAGGGCTGGCTATGCACTTCCATTTTGGAGTGACCCATCAGTAAATTTTACAGGAATACAGTTCATAAGTTTACGAAATGTGGATCCCACAAGTAAATGAACTGTTTAAAAACAAATGTTGAAATGATTCTTTTCCAAAACAATTGCACTTTTTACTGTATCTTACTGGTTCAAAATGTGTTCTTGACAGACTGCATATGATGCCTTTGAATATATACTGCATTTAGCATGATAACATTATAGTTTCTATCATTTTCTAGCTGATTAAATAATCCAGAAAACTGCCTTAGAGTGAAATTGCTTGACACAGTTTGTATTGAGAAATTGAGGTCTTGTAGTCATCTGCTTTAGTCTTTATTTTTATTAAGTACAATTCTTTATTAACAAATACTATATGTCAAATATTGCACCAGGTCTTTTATTTTATTTTTTCTGATTTTCTTCCTGTTATCCAGTCATTACATGCACATCTTTTCAGAAAGGAATTAGATTTTTTATGTATGTATTTATTTATTTATTTTTGCGATTTATTCTTAGCCATTTGGCACAAATCCCAGATCAGTCTTTGTCTGTGTGAAACCAATTATCTAGTTTGAGTTTGTGGAGAATTTGTATTCCTCTAAAACAAGCAAATATATATAACAGTAGTTTATTTCCTCTTTTAATTGTGTCAAATTTTTACCTATTAATGTTCCATTTAATGCTAAAATACATGACCTTGAAACAGATCTGAAGGCATGTTTAGAGTTAAAGATTTGTTTTTTATAAATGGTGTCTTGGATAATAATGTTTTAAATTAGTTTTTCAGTCTGACAAACCTAAATCAACTTTTTTGCAGAGTTTAGAACTGGCAAAACACAGCTATCTCACACCCTTTGTGGTATGTAATAACAAAAAGTAGGTCTTTGTATCTTTGTGAATATGTCTCCTGTGCAATAACTGAAATTTGTTAATGGTATATTAATATATTTCTTACTTTTTAAATTAAACAGCACAGCTAAATATATATTATTTTGCTTTAGTAACAGCACAGCTTCCTGGAGATGAGGGATACACTGGGGGAAAAGTTATATTTATAGACACAGAAAATACATTGTATCCTTTGAGAGATAAATAATCATTGTAAAATTTGTATTTTCCATGTAATGCTTGTTAATATGAGGTTATTATACTGTGTTCTGAATAAATATATAAAAAGGATTATAGTAGATCATCTGTTATTATGTAATGGCCAACACATTTAGATAAAAATCACTTATGCAGCTGTTTCAAAATAATGCATGATTTTTTGGACGGTACAGCTGAGTGGCATAGTGGTGCAGTGGCAGCCACTTTTGCTCCAGATTCCCGCATGTTATTTTTGTGTCTGTGTTTGTATGTCTATCTGGGTATTTCAGTTTTTCTTCCATATCCCAAAGGTGTGCATGTTACTTTGTGATTCTAATTTGGTTCCTTGTGAATGTGTGTTTAATTGTGGCATTCCATTTGTGATTGGTTTCTGCCATTGAGCTGGATGCTCTCAGGCTGTGGCTCCCCCTGTGATTCCGAAGTGGATTAAGGGATTTCATTAATGGATGGATTGATGGATGGAATACACTTGAATAATATACATATTGACAGAAACACTAACAGCAAATGTAGTTTTCCCTTTAATTAATTTGTTTATTTTCTATATGTTAATATTTCCAAAAGTTACAGGAAGTATTTTTACCTTTTATTTACCTAATTATTGTCAAAGATCTATGTTTTCACAGTCTGGTCAAAATATTAGTCACTAATATGCTATGTATATATTAATGTGGAATTTAGTTTAATTTCCATACCCTGCTAATACAGTCGCCCAGATCGGCTAAAGGACATTGCTGACCGATTCAATGTGGACCATGATGCTGTGCTGGATAATGTGCTGTATGCACGTGCTTATACAAGTAAATTGAATTATTTTTACTAGTAAAATGTAAAGTATCATATAATGGATTAGGGTTGTGCGAAGAACTGAACAGCACACAGACCAACACCTTTGGTTCAGAGAAATTTGTAAAATGCAACTTCTCAATCATGTTAAATTATGTTTCCAGGTGAACATCAAATGGAACTGTTAGATTTTGTAGCTGCCAAATTTCATGAGGAGGCAGGAATTTTTAAACTCCTGGTAAGTCTCAACACCTATATGAATGTTTTTTGTAATTAATTATTACTACCTAAATTATTAATTATTATTACATTTAAATATACATTGTGTCCACTAATGTCAATTCATGTTTTCTTTTGGCAAAAATCATTTAAAATATTCAAAAAGCATACACACGGATGTAAAATACATGAGTGTAAAAGCAGGCTACTTGTTGTTAAAACAATGATCCATAATTAGGGTCATAGACATTCTTTATTCTCAGGTTGTATGGGTGTTATCAAGTAAGGTTTTGCATGGTGGAGGCAGAAGGAACTACTGTATTTATCTTAGATAAGGCATTTTCAGTTTAACACTCACAAAACTCTTCTACATGTTTTCAGATTTTGGCCATTAAGTACAAGGATCTTTCATAGAGACCCTTCATCTATTAGGCATAATAGTGTAAGAATCAACCCAAGAGGTGTTGTCAATATTATGCTGTGTGCATCATGTTGGGCTTGAGAATATCTTTGGAACATTTTCTACTAGGGGGGGGGCTCCGCCCCCTGCTCGCTTCGCTCGCCAACCCCCTGGCGTTGGGACATGACAAAGAGTGAGATGTATGAATTAGATATAGAATAGTGTGCAGCTTTGGATGATGCGCATAGAAATAACAAATAGAGTTTTTGGCATATATTAATGTTTTATTGGAATGTG
This sequence comes from Erpetoichthys calabaricus, assembly GCF_900747795.2. Lineage (NCBI taxonomy): Eukaryota > Metazoa > Chordata > Cladistia > Polypteriformes > Polypteridae > Erpetoichthys > Erpetoichthys calabaricus. Next base: position 28,152,561 of record NC_041405.2, on the reverse strand, counting down.
CTCCATGACGTCAGCATCCCGATTAATGTAGTCCAGCAGCGATTTGTATTTATCGGCTCTAAGTGAAGGCTGGTTGTTTTTTATCCACTGCAGATCATTTGATTCCGCTCGAACATAAACGTCAACGATGTATTGTTGAGTCAGCTTTCCTGCATTGAGTAATGGATTAAGTCGTCCCTTACTGAGAGTCTGTAGGAGAAATATTCTTTCATGGATACACGTGATCATCTCTGTGCCTGCTGTTTTTAAATTCTTGAAATTGTAGCACTCCATCCTTCCTGTCCAGTTGGAAATAATATGGGGTATGTTAAAGTATTAAGAAGCGGAAAGCAAATGTCTATGCGTTGGAATGTAGGTGTTTGTTTTATCAGGACGTAAATGTAGAACAATATCTCTGTGAAATGGAGGCTCAACATCTTTACTTTGAAAGACAATTGCCACTTCATTAACAACGGGGGCAGATTGTATCGTCTTGGATCTTGTTGTTTGTCCTTTATCAAGACCAAAGCAATTGTAGTTGCCGCTATAACTTCTGCATTTGCTTTGGTAGTTTGCCTTCCTTTTCAACTTCATGTAGCATTTTTATAGACTTAGCTAATGGGTGATTGTTTATGACATGAGTGACGTTTCTCATTATAGGCACCGTGCATTGTTTGTTTTCAGGAAGGTTCATGCGTTGATATCTAGGATGTAGGATTTGTGCATATTTGCGTTGTTTGATTTGTTTCAGGGTGCACTGTTTCCAATGCGATGCAATATTTGTCCACATATGCGAAAGCAGTATGGGCCATTGCCTTTTGGTGGCCTGATATGTACTTCCGGTAGATGCAAAAGCAAATGAACTATTGTAGGATGTAATGCAGTTTTAGTAAAGTTTTTACTTTCAGGCACATCGTTAGTTAGAAAGCCTCTTTAGATATTCAGGATATGAATGTAAAGGAGGCAGTCTAATCTGAACCTTTTTGACAACAACGTGTAAATTCATTATTTGTATTGCCAGTTGTTTCTTCTGTGAAGTTAAGTGAATGACAATGATTGCAAATGACATTCATTAATCCCAATGAATTTTCCTCCTCAATAGTGGATTCCTTATTGAAGGCGTTTTTCAGCCATTTGGCGTAAGCGTTTAACAGGTGTGTGGCGTTGATGTCCGCGACGGGCATGTTTTGCTTTTTGCGTTTGATTGCCTTTTTGTTGCATGGTCCATTATTTGTGACGGCCTATTTTTTTCTTTTTTTTTCTTCGCCTCCGCTTTGCGCAAAGTCCGTTTCAGTCTACGCCGTGCATTGTTTGTATCGAGCCTTGTCCGTTTTTGTATGTCGGTCATTTGAGCTTGGTGCTTTTCGCGTCTTACTTTTTTTTTTCTGTCAGTTCATTTGCGCTTTGCATATGTCTCCGTTCATTTATTCTGTCTCTTCGCTCCCTTTTTTGTATGTCTGATACGCGAGCTCTTTCGTTTGAAATCTTGCTTCTTTCGATGCAGCACTTTGACACGCGAATCATTTTGTACCCGTGACCGTGTATTCATGACTTGTTTCTTTCTCAGCATGCGAAATATGGATAAGTACCCTAAGTTCTTGTCTATAAGCCGGACTCATGTATTAGCCGGAGACCAAAAATCATACGAATTTTTAAAATAAAATTCGTATCATAGATAAGCCGGACTCATGGATAAGCCGAACGTACTATAACCTATAACTAATAGAAGGGAGGGAGGTCAGTGGTCTCACTCGCGCCCATTTAATTTCTTTAAGGGGGGAGAGAGTGTGAGATATTGCCGTCTCTCTCACTCCCCGCATGGTGCGGTTGGAGCGGCCGGAGCGCGTTCTTTCTGCTCTGGGCCGTCGCCGAGTCAACACGAGCGCGTAGCGGTCATTTAAATTGTGATTTTATATGTAAGCATATTTAAATATATATCGCGGATTTCTGCGGACAATGGGTCTTTTAATTTCTGGTACATGCTTCCTCAGTTGGTTTGCCCAGTTGATTTCATACAAGGGACGCTATTGGCAGATGGCTGAGAAGCTATCCAGCTTACTTTCTCTCTCTCTCTCTCTCTCTCTCTCTTGCGCTGACGTAGGGGGGGTGTGAGCAGGGGGGCTGTGTGCAGCTGCTTCCTGAAAGAAATGCTGCACGGAGCTTCGCATACTTAAAAGCTCAAAGGGCACGTATTGATTTTTTTTATCTGTCTCTCTCTATCTCTCTCTATCTCTCTCTCTCTCTCTTCCTGCATCCTGACAGAGGGGGTGTGAGCTGCCGCTTCAACAGCTTTGTACCGGCGGTGCTTCGCATACTTAAAAGCCAAAAAACCCTATTGATTTTTTTTTGACTGCTTGCTTTGCACTCCTTTGAAAAGGAAGATATGTTTGCATTCTTTTAATTGTGAGACAGAACTGTCATCTCTGTCTTGTCATGGGAGCACAGTTTAAAACTTTTGAAAAAGAGACAAATGTTTGTTTGCAGTGTTTGAATAACGTTTCCTGTCTCTCTACAACCTCCTGTGTTTCTGCGCAAATCTGTGACCCAAAGCATGACAATATAAAAATAACCATATAAACATATGGTTTCTACTTCGCGGATATTCTTATTTCGCGGGTGGCTCTGGAACGCAACCCCCGCGATGGATGTATAAGCCGGACTTATGTATAAGCCGATATTCTATTTTTTCATTTTCACAACTTTTTTCCTTAGATAAGCCGCGGCTTATTGACAAGAACTTAGGGTAATAAGGAGGATCGCACTCACTGTTGATATGTATCCTTTTCTTTAGTTGAACGGTTAAATAGTGCTTTATTGAAAGGACATCCACCCATGCTGACACCTATGCCGACACCTATGCTGCCTATTGTGAAGGTGTTGACGTTCACTTTAGAATATGTGGCTTTTGGGTGTCACTTCTTATGGATGTGTGGGGGGGGATTGTTGTTGCGCGAGCGTCTTCTTTCTTTTTGTGTTCCTGTGTCTTGTTTGAATCCCCCTCTTTGTGTGTGTCCCGTCCCTTGCTTGTAGGGTTTGTGGGGTTGTTTTGTGTTCTTTTTTTTGTCTTCCATGGGCTTGATGAATCCCCCTCTTGGTGTGTGTCCCGTCCCGTCCAGTGCCTGTGGGGGGGGGGGGGGGGGGTGGTCGTGCCCTGCTGTTGTGCGCTCGTCTGTTCTTTTTTTTTTGGTGTGTTTAGTTTCGTGTGCAATGTGTTTCGTGCTTTGCCTGCGTTTGACTACTCTTTTATGTGCCTTTTCCTTTTTTTGGTGCTTGTTGCGCCTCATTTCTGTGACTACTTTTTGTATGTGCTCACTCCTATTTTCTGTGGTCTTGTCCGCCTCTCGCGGCCCCCTCATCCGCCCTTTGTCGCCCTCTTTTGTCCGCCTTTCTCCGACTCTCGCGGACTGTTTTTGCGCCTGCGCCTCTCGCGGACCCTCATCCGCCTCTCTCGCCCTCTTTTGTCCGCCTTTCTCGGCTCCTCAGCCGACTCTCGCAGACTCTTTTTGCGCCTGCGCAGTACGTCTTTTTGCAGCTACGGCCCATTGCCGGATGTGCCTGCGTCCATCATCCGGTTTAGCATTCTCGGTTAGTAATATGGATCTTCTGCTGCATTTTCCTTGGTTGAACTGACTGAAGACACAAATAATGAGGCTGATCCAAAGAAAGATTATAGCTTTAAAGTTTGCAGCATCTGATTGCTCAATAATGCTAGGCTGGTGACAGCACTAGCATTTAGCATGAAGGATGTTGTGTAGCAGGTATTGATTGTACATTTTGATTAAGGTGTCTCCTGTACATTTCGATTAAGGTGTCTCCTGTACTTTGCCATGTTTCAGCTGCTCACAGTAATTTAAGGATCACAATCTCTGGATAGAACATAAGTTTAAATGCAGATGTCATGCTTTTCAAGCAATTGCTATATAGGAAAAGCATTTTTTGTGGAGGTCACACACTAATACTATTGGCACTGAGCTGCCTTCTGTTCATGACATGTACAACACTCACAGCCTTAGAAAGGCAAAGAGTATAAGTAAAGACCTCAATCATCCTTTATAGCCACTTCCCTCACTTCTCCTTTCTAGCAAACAGCACAGGGTCATTGGCATTCACACCATTGAACTCAAGTGCCGTTTCCTTCTACAGGTTGTAAGGTAACTGGACACTCAATCCTAAGAAACTAAAATTTGCAACATAACAAACCGGATGCATCTATCTACTATATAATAAAACTCAACTGTCTGGTGTCTGTGCCTCCAAATGACAAAAACCTGTAAAAGCAGGCTTTATAAGAACGAGACTGAGAGAGGAAACATACAAGGATACCGAAGAATGGTGTAGGATGGTACATAAGGCAAAGGATATCAAATATTTTTTTTCTATTACCTTTCTTCAACATGTAATGTACCTAGTCAATATATAATACTTGCAAATATACTATATATATTGTATATAATCATACATATGTACAGTATGCTACATGGAATATGTATTTATTTAGTTTTTGTATTGCATTTTTTGTCATTTTTCATTTTGTCGTAGAAGGGAGACATGCAAGTAAGAATTTTTTATACTAAAGTATGTACACATGACAATAAACTTGACTTGAGTAAAAAAAAATTTTGATATAGAGCATGAAATCCTTTGAAATCTTGCTCTTCTCTCTAGATTGTAGATTCTGTCATGGCTCTCTTTAGGGTGGATTTTTCCGGCAGAGGGGAACTTGCTGAACGCCAGCAGAGGCTAGCACAAATGCTTTCCAGGTACAGAAGATCTCTGAAGGTGTTTTTTTTTTTTCTTTTCAAATTTAGCATTGTTTTACTGTCACTTAAGTCTGTCAGCATTTGACATTCAAAATGCCTTAATAAAAAAACTAAAATCGATAATTTATTTTCAGTTAAGAAATAAAATAGTTAATTTGCCAGCTCAGTGGCACGAGTTACCTAATGGCTCCAGAATCCTGGAATTCCAATACCAGCCTGAGCATTGTCTTTATGAGGTTTGCATGTTCTCCTAGTGTCCATGTTTTTCACAAGGTACTCTGGTTTCCTGTCATCACAAAATATGTAGTTGATATTGACCAGTAACTCAAAATTATTCCTATGAATAATTGTAGAAATGTGAGCAAGTGTGCAATTCACTGGCACTCTGTCCAAGATTGGTCCCAGCTTTGCACCTAATGCTGACAGGATATGGTGTTATCCCCCACAGCACTATAATGAAAATAAACAAGTTCAAGTAAAAAATGTTATAGTTTTACAAACGGATCGATGGATGCTTTTTATTCCATGGGTAATAGAATATTGTTTTTTCTTTCATCTGTCTAATCAGAATATAATGTGGCTGTTTTTATCACCAATCAAATGACAGCTGACCCCTGGAGCTGGAATGACGTAAGTACTGACAATAGAATATTTGGTTAAATTTCTGGAAATACTCAATATATAGTGACTGATTTTTAAACTCAGTACATTAAGGCACAATGAGGAAGGGAGCCTGTCTAGTTTTTTTCTATTTTATAATAATCAGGGTAGGATACAGGGAATAGAGGCGATTGAACCATTAGTACCTAGTGGTCATAATATAACACATTTTCCTGTGTTTTGATAGAGTGCATAATTCAAAAACAAAAAACTGGCAAGTTTAATTTTAGCAGGGCACATTTTGAGTAGATGTGGAAAAGCATAAATTAGATCAATTAGCATACAGTGGTGTGAAAAACTATTTGCCCCCTTCCTGATTTCTTATTCTTTTGCATGTTTGTCACACAAAATGTTTCTGATCATCAAACAACATTTAACCATTAGTCAAATATAACACAAGTAAACACAAAATGCCAGTTTTTAAATGATGGTGTTTATTATTTAGGGAGAAAAAAAATCCAAACCTACATGGCCCTGTGTGAAAAAGTAATTGCCCCCTTGCTAAAAAATAACCTAACTGTGGTGTATCACACCTGAGTTCAATTTTCCGTAGCCACCCCCAGGCCTGATTACTGCCAACACCTGTCTCAATCAAGGAAATCACTTAAATAGGAGCTGCCTGACACAGAGAAGTAGACCAAAAGCACCTCAAAAGCTAGACATCATGCCAAGATCCAAAGAAATTCAGGAACAAATGAGAACAGAAGTAATTGAGATCTATCAGTCTGGTAAAGGTTATAAAGCCATTTCTAAAGCTTTGGGACTCCAGCGAACCACAGTGAGAGCCATTATCCACAAATGGCAAAAACATGGAACAGTGGTGAACCTTCCTAGGAGTGGCCGGCCGACCAAATTACCCCAAGATGCGCAGAGACGACTCATCCAGAGGTCACAAAAGACCCCAGGACAACGTCTAAAGAACTGCAGGGCCTCACTTGCCTCAATTAGGTCAGTGGTTCACGACTCCACCAATAGAAAGAGACTGGGCAAAAACGGCCTACATGGCAGATTTCCAAGACGCAAACCACTGTTAAGCAAAAAGAACATAGGGCTCGTCTCAATTTTGCTAAGAAACATCTCAATGATTGCCAAGACTTTTGGGAAAATACCTTGTGGACTGATGAGTCAAAAGTTGAACTTTTTGGAAGGCAAATGTCCCGTTACATCTGGCGTAAAAGGAACACAGCAATTTCAGAAAAAGAACATCATACCAACAGTAAAATATGGTGGTGGTAGTGTGATGGTCTGGGGTTGTTTTGCTGCTTCAGGACCTGGAAGGCTTGCTGTGATAGATGGAACCATGAATTCTACTGTCTACCAAAAAATCCTGAAGGAGAATGTCCGGCCATCTGTTCGTCAACTCAAGCTGAAGCGATCTTGGGTGCTGCAACAGGACAATGACCCAAAACACACAGCAAATCCACCTCTGAATGGCTGAAGAAAAACAAAATGAAGACTTTGGAGTGGCCTAGTCAAAGTCCTGACCTGAATCCAATTGAGATGCTATGGCATGACCTTAAAAAGGCGGTTCATGCTAGAAAACCCTCAAATAAAGCTGAATTACAACAATTTTGCAAAGATGAGTGGGCCAAAATTCCTCCAGAGCGCTGTAAAAGACTCATTGCAAGTTATCGCAAACGCTTGATTGCAGTTATTGCTGCTAAGGGTGGCCCAACCAGTTATTAGGTTCAGGGGGCAATTACTTTTTCACACAGGGCCATGTAGGTTTGGATTTTTTTTTCTCCCTAAATAATAAAAACCACCATTTACAAACTGCATTTTGTCTTTACTTGTGTTATATTTGACTAATGGTTAAATGTGTTTGATGATCAGAAACATTTTGTGTGACAAACATGCAAAAGAATAAGAAATCAGGAAGGGGGCAAATAGTTTTTCACACCACTGTATTCCTTTTAATGTGGAGGACATGAGGAGATGGTTAGGCAAGTTTTAAAATGTTTCACATATAATGCAAGACAGGTTTACACCAAAATTTAGAAGCAGTAGAGAGCTGAAGAAGACTCCTGCAGTGAACAAATATGGAAATAAAAAATTAAGTTGCAAAGGAAAAAACAGCTATCTAAGGTGTTTAAGATTAATACTCCACCACCCACCATAATGCTTATGAATGCATGAAAGCAATGGTTACATACATTTTAGGAAATCTAAAAGACAGTTTGAGAAGAATATTGCAGAAAAGGCAAAAGACACAATATTTTAGTATTAAAAGAACAGTTAAGGAGAAGATGAAGTGTATTAGGAATGGTAAAGGTTAATTAAAATATGTTGAGAGTGAAATAGCAAATGCTCCAAACTTACATTTGCCTGAGGTTTACACATGCAAAGAAGTCAATAACCTCAGTAACAACTACCAAAACAGGACTGCCAAATATGTACGTAGTGATAAGGAAATTATACAGGAAGAAGTACTGCCTAAATTAAAAAAGATGTTATCTAACAAATCACCAGGACCTGATAAAAATTATTCTAAAGTTGTACTCTTGATGCTTATTTTTCAAAGTAAAGAAAAGTGAAGCCAAAATTAAGGAAGGTGTTTTTGTTGGCCCTGAAATACGTGAACTTATGTTTGACAATGAGTTCAAAAGGAAACTGAAGCCAACTCAATCACCACCCTCATTCGTGCAGGTTGTCCAGAATTTTCTTGACAGTCACAGAGCAGAGAATTATACTGAGGTTGTGGAGAATATGATGAAAGTATATTAGCTTACGGGAGCCAGAATGTCACTGAAGATGCACTTTTTACATTCTCATATTGACTTTTTTCCACTAAATCTAAGCGATGTCAGAGATGAACATGGGGAAAGATTTCATCAAAATATAAAGGTGATGGAAAACTGATATCGGGAAAAATTCACTCCGAGCATGATGGGTGACTACTGTTGGTTCTTGCAAAGAGAGACGGATGTGCAGTACAAGCGCAAAAGGGAGTACCTCCAACATTTTTGGGCACGCTGACCTCACTTATATATTGAGGTGAATTGACATAAATATGCTTTAAACGTGTCCCTGGTATCGTCTTCTGGTTTGTTTTCAGAATAAGCACATCAAAAACAATTTTGATGGGACATAGTCCAAACTCCAGATATCGTATTGATACAGTATATTATATTGATATTTAAAAGTGTCAAAACGTCAATGATGTGTATTTCAAAAACCTGACGTGCTAGCTTAATTCCGATTTCATATAGAAAATCAGTGTAAAACACTTAATAAAGAGAATAAGTTCCCAGAAGCAAACAAAAAATATTTTTTGTAGACCATTGTAATATGAGACAATGTTGAGAATAGGACCTCTAAAATAAAAGTTCAGATTGTGAAAAAGAGTGGACTTTGAAAAGAATACATTCATAATTGATTTGAAGGACACATGGTTAAACCCAGCCACAGGGGATGCACAAACCAGTGTGTTTCTTCATGCTGGTCCCAAGCCCTGATAAATGGAGAGGGTTACGTCAGGAAGGCATCTGGTGTAAAATTTTTCCAAATCAATATGAGCCCCGGGTTAACAATAACCGCCACCAGTACTGTTAGCCAACAGGGTGCTGTCAGAAATTGGGCTACTGTTGGCCAAAGAAGAAGAGGGGGGAGACGTGTCCGGAGGCAGCAGGAGAGGAAGAAAGTAAAGAGAGTGGAACTGAGGGTAGGAACTTTGAATGTTGGCAGTATGACTGGTAAGGGGAGAGAATTAGCAGATATGATGGAGAGAAGAAAGGTTGATATATTGTGCGTGCAAGAGACTAAATGGAAGGGGAGTAAGGCCAGGTGGATCGGAGGTGGATTCAAATTGTTCTATCATGGTGTGGATGGGAGGAGAAATGGGGTAGGAGTTATTCTGAAGGAACAGTATGTCAAGAGTGTTTTGGAGGTGAAGAGTGTCAGGCAGAGTAAAGATTATGAAGCTGGAAATTGGAGGTGTGAAGAAGAATGTTGTTAGTGCATATAGTTGGGTGTGCAATGGGTGAGAAAGAAGGTTTTTGGAGTGAGTTGGATGAAGTGATGAACGGTGTACCCAAGGAACAGAAAGTGGTGATTGGAGTGGATTTCAGTGGGCATGTTGGTGAAGGGAACAGTGGAGAGAAGGATGTGATGGGTAGGTATGGTGTCAAGGAGAGGAATGAAGAAGGTCAGAGGATAGTGGATTTTTGCCGAAAGGATGGACATGTCTGTGGTGAATACGTATTTTAAGAAGAAGGAGGTACATAGGGTGACGTACAAGTGTGAAAGAAGATGCACTCAGGTAGATTACATCCTATGCAGAAGAGCTGATCTGATGGAGATTGAAGACTGCAAAGTGGTGGGAGGGGAAAGTGTAGTTAAGCAGCATAGGATGGTGGTCTGTAGGATGATGTTGGAGATCAAGAAGAGGAAGAGAGTGAGGGCAGAGCCAAGGATCAAATGGTGGAAGTTGAAAAAGGAAGACTGCAAGGTTGAGTTTAGGGAGGAAGTGAGACAGGCACTGGGTGGCAGTGAGGAGTTACCAAACAGCTGGGAAACTACAGCAGATGTAGTAAGAGGGTGACAGCAAGAAAGGTGCTTGGCGTGACATCTGGAAAAAGGAAGGAGGAAAAGGAAACCTGGTGGTGGAGTGAGGAAATACAGGAGAGTATACAGAGGGAAGAGGATGGCAAAGAAGAAGTGGGATAGTCAGAGAGATGCAGAAAGTAGACAAGAGTACAAGGAGATAAGGCGCAAGGTGAAGAGAGAGGTGGCAAAGGCTAAAGAAAAGGCGTATGATGAGTTGTATGAGAGGTTGGACACTAAGGAGGGAGTAAAGGACCTGTACCGATTGGCTAGACAGAGGGACAGAGCTGGAAAAGATGCGCAGCAGGTTAGGGTGATAAAGGATAAAGATGGAAATGTACTCACAAGTGAAGAGAGTGTGTTGATCAGATGGAAAGAGTACTTTGAGAGGCTGATGAATGAAGAGAATGAGAGAGAGAAGAGATTGAATGAGGTGGAGATAATGAGTCAGGAAGTGCAACGGATTAGCAAGGAGGAAGTAAGGACAGCTATGAAGAGGATGAAAAATGGAAAGGCTGTTGGTCCAGATGACATACCTATGGAAGCATGGAGGTGTTTAGGAGAGATGGCAGTAGAGTTTTTAACCAGATTGTTTAATGGAATCTTGGAAAGTGAGAGGATGCCTGAGGAGTGGAGAAGAAGTGTACTGGTGCCGATATCTAAGAATAAGGGGGATATGCAGGACTGAAGTAACTACAGGAGAATAAAATTGATGAGCCACAGCATGAAGTTATGGGAAAGAGTAGTGGAAGCTAGGTTAAGAAGTGAGGTGATGATTAGTGAGCAGCAGTATGGTTTCATGCCAAGAAAGAGCACCACAGATGCAATGTTTGCTCTGAGGATGTTGATGGAGAAGTATAGAGAAGGCCAGAAGGAGTCGCATTGCGTCTTTGTGGACCTGGAGAAAGCATATGGACAGGGTGCCTCGAGAGGAGCTGTGGTATTTTATGAGGAAGTTGGGAGTGGCAGAGAAGTATGTAAGAGTTGGACAGGATATGTACGAGGGAAGTGTGACAGCGGTGAGGTCTGCGGTAGGAGTGACAGATGCATTTAAGTGGGAGGTGGGATTACATCAGGGATCGGCTCTGAGCCCTTTCTTATTTGCAATGGTGATGGCCAGGTTGACAGACGAGATTAGACAGGAGTCCCCGTAGACTATGATGTTTGCTGATGACATTGTGATCTGTAGCGATAGTAGGGAGCAGGTTGAGGAGACCCTGGAGAGGTGGAGATATGCTCTAGAGACGAGAGGAATGAAGGTCAGTAGGAACAAGACAGAATACATGCGTGTAAATAAGAGGGAGGTCAATGGAATGGTGAGGATGCAGGGAGTAGAGTTGGCGAAGGTGGATGAGTTTAAATACTCGGGTTCAACAGTACAGAGTAATGGGGATTGTGAAAGCTAGGTGAAAAAGAGTGCAGGCAGGGTGGAATGAGTGGAGAAGAGTGTCAGGAGTAATTTGTCACAGACGGGTATCAGCAAGAGTGAAAGGTAAGGTCTACAGGACGGTAGTAAAACCAGCTATGTTATATGTGTTGGAGACTGTGGCACTGACCAGAAAGCAGGAGACAGAGCTGGAGGTAGCAGAGTTAAAGATGCTAAGATTTGCACTGGGTGTGATGAGGATGGATAGGATTAGAAATGAGGACATTAGAGGGTCAGTTCAGGTTGGACGGTTGGGAGACAAAGTCAGAGAGGCGAGATTGCGTTGGTTTGGACATGTGCAGAGGAGAGATGCTGGGTATATTGGGAGAAGGATGCTAAGGATAGAGCTGCCAGGGAAGAGGAAGGCCTAAGCAAAGGTTTATGGATGTGGTGAGAGAGGACATGCAGGTGATGGGTGTAACAGAACAAGATGCAGAGGACAGAAAGATAAGGAAGAAGATGATCCGCTGTGGCAACCCCTAATGAGATCGGCTGAAAGAAGAAGATAATGGTCTAATTCAGTGTAGTAGTGCATATTACATGTATTTCTATCAAATTTTTCCCCAGATTAGAACTTGCCTGCATTAGATATTTGTGAACACCTGCCTCCCTTAAACATGAGTTTTTACTATACCTTTGGCTTATTTCATACTGAACTGCAAAGTAGCCTATTGTGCCATTTGGCAAGATGGCACACCATTGCTTAATGTGAATTCTCAAATGTGATTATCTTCACTGAATCGCAAGCTTACTCTGTCAATTTGATAAGTAAGAGGGATCCTAACTCATCTAGTGTAGAGTATACTGTAACCAATGTCTTATGTTACCTAACATTGGTGAGAAATATACACAATGAGAAACAATTAAGTTATTTTTCAACCATATGATTACCACTGTTTTAAAGTAATCATTGATCTCACTGAAACACTGTAAGCCTTATTGCAATTTGTCATTTTGACTGTCTGTTCTTTACTATGCTTCTTTTTATTCTATTCTCTGTTTCTGTTTTTCATTTTCTTTATTTTTTATTAAATTACATTCACTATCTCTATTTTTTTCCATTTTCCATCGTTTGTTAAATTGTTGGGGAAGGACATTTTAATGTGGTTACTTTATTGTATTCAATATAACATTATAATTAATACAGAATTTAGTAATATGCAGTTTTAATTATGGATTTTTGTGCTGACCCTGAAATCAATAAAAAATAAAATCATAGATTAACAAAAATGGAATCGCATTACCCATATCTTCAGTTATAATGATCCGTCATTATATCACTGATTTATTTGCTCTTATTTATGTATTTAGTTCTTGAATTTCAGGACTAACATTCTGTGTGTTCTTGCCTTCCTTGTACTGTATGCTGTTTTATTTTCACAGTTTCCAGGCTGATCCAAAGAAACCAATAGGGGGACACATTTTGGCACATGCTTCCACAACCAGAATCAGTCTTAGAAAAGGAAGAGGAGAAATGCGCATCGCCAAGATTTATGACAGGTTAAGATTTGCATTTGTGTATTTAATAGAAGTTAGTGGTTGGGATTTATTAAGATGATGACAACAGTAATTAAGAAAAGATATGCAAATAACAAGTTTCTGTATTGCTTTTAGGGCTTATACTTAATTTTATATATAAAAATCATAGAGATAAGGCTTTTTGAGGCAGTTACTGTTGAGTGCAACTTACATTTGCACTAGTTTCAATATACAAGATATGAAAAATTTACAAACAAATATGCAGATTATTAATGTGTGTATATAAGTATATGTACATGCCAAGTGTTCATTTGCTTTGTAAAAAATGGTGATATTGAACTAATGTATTTAAAAAATGTTGTTTTTGTATATTCTACAGCTGTACATGCACACAGAAAATTTTCCAACAAAATTTGTTATGTGTGCAAATATTCAGATGGATTCAGCTCAATTCATTATCATTAAACTGTAGTTTATAATACACTAAAAAGAATTTGCTGCAATTCTCACTTTTGCAGAAAAATGAAAAATGCAGTGACAGCGCAGTAAGTGGGACATATTGTAGCAGATACACTCCACTAAACAAGGCAATATCAAAAGTGAAATTGCGAATCATCAAACTTAGAAAAGCTTGGTTTTCTTTATCTACCATTTAGTGAAATATAAATATACAATATGTGCTATACAGAAGCAACAACTAGACAATGCAAGTAACTGAGCTACAGAAGAGTCTGCAATTTTATATTGGTCATATAAATTGATGGTAGTGTACTAACATAATTGTATGTTGGTCAAAAGTGACTGATGACTGTATGGTAGTTAAGAGTTTAATGATCCAGGATAAAATGGTGTTTGACTCTACTAGTATGAAATTAAATGCTATTTAACATTGTTTAGAGAGACAAACAATTTGTTGCTAGATTGTTTGGGCCCTTAAATGAGGGGAAACGTCTAAAAACTCTTGCCAGTGTCATTGCTGTATTAACAAAGAACTTTAATGATAATAAAATACCATTTCAATGGAATGGACATGTGTGCATAGTGGTGAGGCCAAGACAGTACAGTAATCCCTCACCTATCGCGGGGGTTACGTTCCAGAGCCCAAAACCCCCCCCCCCCCCCCCCCCCCCGCGATAGGTGAAATCCGCGAAGTAGCGACCTATATTTATTTTATTATTTATACATATTTTAAGGCTTTATAAACCCTTCCCACACTCTTATAAACCTTTCTCACTCTCTTGTTAACCTTTCCCACGCTCTTATAAACACTTCCTATGCTCTTAAACACTTTCTACATTCTTAAACACCTCAGACCAACACTGCACACTGCCTGCACGCAGCGATCAGACGTCAATGTGTCTGCACTCGCTTTGTGAAGGGGGCAGCTGAACTCACGCTGAGCAGAAATGGACTTTGTGCTGCTTCTGCCAAAATGCCTGCTTGTCGCTCTGCTTGAGGAGTGTGTGTGTGTGGGTGTGTGAGAGCTGAACGCACCTTCGCTCAAACCCCCCCCCCCCTCCCCGGAAGCGCAATAGGCTCCTGCCACTTCGCATTGTCAAGGGGGTGGGGAGCTGAATGAACGCTAAGGAGAAGTGGACTTTGTGCTGGGTTTGTGCTGCTTGTCGCTCTGCGTGTCAATAATTTAAAAAGCCTGTACAATCAGGCTTTTAGGTGTACATCACCAATTTTCCTGTCTCACTGTCTTGTCTTGCGTGAAGTTAAAATGTTTTATAATAGTGAGATGTTACTCATATCCTTAGCCCGACATCCACATATCATATGTGCTAACAAAGTGTGTTTTATAAGTTTACATGTGTTTAAAGCATGTGGGATGGGTATTTTTAAGGCTTAAACTAAAAAAATGTTTATTTATATGGTCTTTCTATATCACGGATTTTCTCCTGTTGCTGATGGGTCTGGAACATAACTTCCGCGATAGGCGGGCAATCACTTGTATTTAAAAATCCGCGAAGTCGTGAATCCGCGAAAAGTGAACCGCGAAGTAGCGAGGGATTACTGTATATCCCAGCCCACTCTGTGCCAAAAAATGTAAAATTTTAAATGTATTCTTATTAAACACACTTCCATTTATAAGCCAAATGTTATATTGTTACAACATAAACATTATATGTTACAACACACACCCACCACCCCCACAAGTGATGCCAATTTGTTATTTTGCCTTGGGTGGTGCAGTGTTACTTACCCTTGCCAGGCCCGTTTGTTGGTCACGTGACTTTTGCCGCTAAATCTCTCACAAGATGACAACATCATTTTAGTACATGAGGATACACATGTCTCTGTGTCCAGGTTTTAGATCCTTTACTATTAACTCCTTTCTTTACTTATTGCAAAAGGTGTTTTCCAAGAAGAAATTAGTTTAGGACCTTTTTATGTGTTTTCCCAACTTTGCCTTTGCTTAGTATTTCCGATTTTCATGCTTGATTTTGTGACTTTTGATTAAAATCCATGACCTTTTTTTCAGCTTTCCCTTTTCTTAGCCCCTGTGATTTCTCAAATGTTTTAAGTTTCTACTAGTTTCCTTTCTGGTTACTTCCTGTACACTAGGGATGTCAAATTATACAAAAATTAGAGTTTGAATACTAAATTAAAAATAGGCAAGTATTCAAATATAGTCACATGAAGGTTAAAAGCTCTAAATGATACTACATGTGTGCTTGTATTTAATGCGTCTTTGTATGTTTCATTATTATTAATGATTTTACTTTTTTCTTGGGGTGCATTTGAAAAGCACTTAGTGCTTATGACTCATGCACTTACAAAGCATGGCCCTTCACAAAAATGGAAATAGAAAGTGATGTGGTCAATGAGAAAAGCTGAACTGAGACACTTCACATGCCTGTAATGCATATATGACAACCATAAAAAATTACTCAATACGGAGTTACTGAATTGATTAAATGTTGTGTTGTAATGATCTTTAAGTATTTCCTTTTTATTGCATCTTTTTATTTGGCAAACACTCTCATTAACATCAACTTAAAAATTATGCTCCTAAGTAAAAATAACACACTGCAAAATATTAAAGTAAATCACAAATTTTAATTTATAGTTAAAAAAAAGTTTGTGGAAGGTAGATCATATGTACGGAGCAGACCATTTTGATCAGTTTGTAGAGTGTAGAGTGGCAGAGTGCTGTCAAAAAATAACATATGGGATTAAACTAAATGAGATTCTTTTCCCCTTTTACACATGCAGCAAAATTATAACACATGTAACCTTCATACTTATTTTTCATTAATCCATTGTTTTAGGAATTATGTGTCAAGTTGCCAGCCTCCAAAAAACACCCATTGGTTGAGGTAGCTAAGTATGCTTTCCTAACAAGGAAAATATTCCTTAAAATGGATATTTTAAAGCTGTTGTAATAATAGGTAAATCGAAAATATTGCAGTTATTATTTTATTATGTTTAATGAGAAAGGAAATATTTTTTGTTTCTATGTGAGTGACTAATTGTTTAAATATAAAGTATTAAGGCAATTCAGGGATATCAAGTTCAAGAGTAAAACAGGATTAGGAGCAAAAAAATACATTTAGAGCAGAGAAGTTCAGTAAAAAAGCTACCAATAATAATTATAATTAAAAATTATAAAAATGATGTTTGTGGAAAGGATTTGCAAAACACATATAAATACAGAAGTATTACAGATAGTGTGCCTGGAGTAACACAATGCCCAAATTAGTAAAATAAGGTGTTCCTTTACAATTTAATGTCAGTGTTTGCCTTTGAATATTTTTTTTATATGGATTTGAATTACATTTGAATAATGACATTTGATCTAACAGCCCTACTGTACACACCAAATCCCAGCCTGAAGATTACAATTACCACCCCCAAATTTAGCTTTTTATTAATTTAAATACAAGCAGTACAGTGTGACAGAATATATTTTTTCTTTTCTTACAGTCCAGATATGCCAGAGAATGAGGCAACATTCTCCATAAGTGCAGGAGGAGTAACAGATGCAAAGGAGTGAAATACAAACAAAACTGTTAAGAGTAAAATTTGATAATAGACTTGTTACATAAATAGTTTGGATTGTTAAAAACAGGAATATGCAGATATTCAAAAGTAAATAACAATGAAAGTTCTGTCTAAACTGCAGGAAAAATTCAGTTGAGAATAAAATACCAAGCAAACCCCACTTGTAATGTTACATTTCAAGGTTTTCTTTATGCTTTTAACTGGTCTAGTTCTTGTAAACAAACCTTTGCATTGTTTGATATTACTTTCATATTATTTGCTGTGTTTAAATAAAAATAAATGAAATCCTGTGTTAGATTCTGTTGTGTTTATATAATTAATAGCAATAGTAAAGTTTAAAGTTGAGCATGTCTAAAAGGAAGTGAAAATTACTGTCAATGTGCAAATTACTGTGGTCCACCAAATTATTTATATAACCCACTGGTTTGGTATAGCATTGTTGGGAGTAATGGCCATGGAACAGCAGTGCTACTTGCTGCATCATTTCCCGATCTCCAATGTATTTGCTTGAAGGGGTAAAATTTTAAAAAGCCACTGTGCAGCATCTTTTTTACTACAACAGTGTTTTAACATACCCTAATTAATTTGCTAATTGAAAGTATTTTCCAAACAGTTTTCAGAAAAGTAAACTGCTTCTGTTAAAATGAGTGCCTACAAAGATAGCATTAATACAGTAGTTATGCCCTAATCTACCCATTATTTTCACACTCTACCCTTATTATCCTAACTAACATCTATTGGATATGGTTATTGAATTTCACTGCGTTAAAGAACCTCTACACTCAGTCACTATTCAGGGAGTTATATGAAGGTGGTACAAAAAATAATAATAATACATCAATGACATGCTGGACTGGTCTCACAACAGAGAGGAATTATACGAGAAAGAACTGTGGCAAGCAGGCGGGGGCAGGACGCCAGGAAGAGGGACTATGCCTCCTCCGGACCATGAGGGGGCGACTGCCCTGGTGGCTATGGGGACCACGGGAAAGGAGCTTGAAAGCTCAACCCTATAGATAGATAGATAGATAGATAGATAGATAGATAGATAGATAGATAGATAGATAGATAGATAGATAGATAGATAGATAGATAGATAGATAGATAGATAGATAGATAGATAGATAGATAGATAGATAGATAGATAGATAGATAGATAGATAGATACTTTATTAATCCCAATGGGAAATTCACATTCTTCAGCAGCAGCATACTGATACAATAAATAATACCGGAAGTGCTTTGGGAAAGAAGACCAGGGACACCTGCACAGCCAGTACTTCCACCGCACCAGGAAGTGCCAGTGGAAGTTCATCGGGAGGCACCTGGAGCAGGTCCGAGTGAACATAAAAGAGGCCGCCTCCCTCCATTCGGCAGCTGGAGTCGGGTGGAAGAGGATGAAGCCTGGAGGAGAGGAGTGGAGGCGGTGAAGAGAGGCATTGTGTGAGGTCTGGACTTAAGGGTGATTGGTGCAGGGGCACTGAGTTGTGTGGTATATTTGTAAATTGTGTAAATGAAGCATGTGTGGTGATCTAAAACGATGTCTGTCTGTCTGTGTCTGGGCTGTACCCCACAAGAACAAATTCTTTTTTTCTTAAGAGACTTCATTCTTTTAATGTGGGTCACATGGGACACATTCTCAATCCACTGGAGGTAGTAGTGAAGGAAAGAATGAAGACAAAACTAATGGCCATTGTGAATATCTATCCGAGGTACACTATCATTGATTGCTATTTGTCAACTAATTATTCAGCAGGAGTCTGTCAAGAAATGCTACTGGGGCTCCATCATACCTACAGCAAAACACCTTTATAATGCCTCTCTCTGACTACTCTCTTTACCAACAGAAAATTCAGATATTCTTTCTTCTTTTTTGTAATTCTTGAGTATGTTTGAAGGAGGATATCTATATTATTATATAATATAATCTTTCTAGAGTTTTTGAGTTACTATAAAAGCTAAATTTCCCCTTGGGACAAATAAAGTACAGTTTTTCTATGTATAAACCTACTTTTTTTCTCACTGTAAAAAATAAATAAGTTACATTTTATTTGTCACATACACATTATGCATACAGTCCAATATGTAGTGAAATGCTTACTTGCTTAACTCCAAGACTTAACATTTAAAAGGAATATAAAGCACAATAACAGCTTCTGTTTTTTTCTCCCAAAGTCCACAATCAGCTCCTGCATTTTGCTGACATTTGGGAGATGACTGTTGTCCTGATACCAGCGTGACAAACTCTACACTTTATCTGAGATCGAGCCCACCACAGCTGTCAGCAAACTTGTCAATTACTGAATGTTACAGCAATGTGTAGTCATGCAGTCATATGTGTAATTTTAAACACGCGTTTTAAAATTGGGGCAATCAACTCTTCTGTATCAAAGTTCTGGTTTAAAATAAGGGAGTCTTGTATATATTTTTTTTTAACTCTGACAGATTCCACTTAGGTTCCCTGTTTCCACAATTAGCAAACATTCTATGAGGTTTGCAGGCAAATCTAAATTGTGAGCTAAATGTCCCTTGCTACAAACTTCTATGCTTTCCAGAGCTTGATGTTGCCTAAGCCTCAGTATTGCTTGATTAGGATTAAGCTTTTCAGAGAACAATGCTGCATAAGATGTCAAAAATTGATAGTTTTAAATGTATAATTTATTGTCATGAAATGTTGCTAAGGTATTAAAATATTGCAGCAAATGCAGTAGATGCAGATTTTAAGAACCTATCTCTTAATCAGAAACTTATGTGGCATATTAATTAGTCTTGATTTTAAATACTTTTTACATTTGCAGTAAGCAATGATTATAATTAATTAAAATACAGACAGAAATAAACAAATGGAACCTTATTTATAAAATTTTTATTAAAGAAATTTTAAAGAATTCCAAGGTACGTTTACAACCACACAATATATTAAAAAAAAACTGCAAATTTGTTAAACTGAATGTTATTTAATACTAGCATGTGTGCCTGGTGCTGCCCAGCATGGAATAAACTGCAGGTGTGGTCACTAAATAAATTCCTGAGGGTAAACATTTTGCCCAAATTTCACTAACTAAACCGACAGTGAAGAGGAACTTGGCATGCCTAAGCCAAATCTACAAAATTGTCTCCTAGGGGCATTTTTGTATCATAATGAAACACACACAGTGTTCTTCCCCAGCACAAATGGGGAATCGTTGAAAAGTCTGGTGGGGATAGGTTAAATGGTGTGGATTTGCAAACACACAAGCATACAGCATGCACGTTCTTCTCATGTCTAGAAAGGATGTTCCTTCTGTTTTTTCTCCCACAACCCCAACCCAAGTTAGGTTTGCCCTACATCGTATTAAAGTTGATTAGTCTGATTGGAGAATATTCCGATTAAAATATTATTTCTAAAAAGAATTTGTAAATTTAATAAAGTCACTAATTCAGGTTCCTTGTGCTCTATTGCGCTTTTTAATATACAGCAACAGATGTATACAGCTGAATCAAAATGATGACATTACCCATGTACAGTTAAAGTTTTTCTTGTGATAGTGTGGCCTAGTCATTGGAGTAGAGACAACAAGACCAGGTTGTCATGTGCATCCAAAGAGCCCTAATTTGTCTAAATGTGTGATTTCCATGTCTTTCATTTTGCACCTAAAATGACTTTACTGAAGTTCGTCGTACGCAAACATACTACGAGTAGAAAAAAAGTCTGAGCTCCATAAAAGAGTTAAGACAGATTATTTCAAAGTGAAACGCCCCAGATGAAATCGCATGTAAATAGCGCTACAGCATTTGACATGAACTGTTAACGGAACTTTCGTGATTGAAGTCTTTCGATTTAAGACAGCTCAGACATTACTGGACTGAAACAAAGGCAGCTGCTGGTTATAATATTTGATATCCAAGACACGGCATTGTATGCCTTCTGCCTGTACACATGGATAGACCGTGAAGTACTGTTTTCCTATGTATTTAGTACTCTAATGTAAAGCAAAGAGCCCCAGTTGGGAGGTTGGAAGCTTGCACTGATGCGTTGAGCCCATAAAAAATGGATATAAGCATATCTAAACCTTAAATGTACCTCATCTTCTAGTCTTAACAGCCCAGATAGGATCGATCTTTGGACTGTTTCTCCATGTGCTGTTCTTTGTTCATTCTGGAAGTACCGGGAAAGATTCAATGTGAGACGGGTGATTAACTAACAAAGGCTTAGATTTAATGGCCGTCAACGTTATTATAACTTTACTTGAGTGATAAAAGGATGCTTATTAGACTCACTGAAAATAAATAATGCCCCATGAATATTTATTATGTTGTTTTCCTGAAAGGAAAGTTAACCGTTTGAAAATGTATGCGCATAACTAGACTGAGGTCAGAGCTTTCAAACTGTGAATATCTTCTGTATGCACAAAATATTCTGTTCGCAGATTTTTGCATTTAAGCCCAAACATTAAGTAGAATTCACATATCTAAAAAATGAAGGAATCTAAAACATAAACACAGAAATGCTGGAATAGTAAATATTTTTTTTCCAGGTATAGAAATTAAAACTATAAGTAATGAAAGTCTTTTAATTAAATTAAAAATTGAATCAAATATTGCAATAGGTAGCTTCAGCATGTAAAGAGGGTAATCATGTCCATTAGGAGATTATTTATGCCTATTAAGCACAAGAAAAATTGATAGAATTTACAAGCCAGAGGGTAGGAATGAGACAGGTAAATAGGAGTTGGGGTCACTCTTTTGGTCTGATATCCATTTTTTTGTCAAGGTAATGGTGGCCAATAATGGGGCAATTATATCCATTAGAAACTTATCAATGTTTATTAAGCATTAGAAAATATTGGTGACTGGGCAAAAACACAGGAATGTAGGAGTCAGATAATAATGAGAAAAATATACAGAGTGAGGTAATCTCATGATAGGAGATTGTATTAAAATGAGGTACTGCTGGACTAACAGGACTCACTTCATTGAACTGGGTCAGCTTTGTGCTTTATGCAATAAAGTATAAATTCTGGTTGCTTATTCAGAAACTTTTTTATTCCAAATGGAAACAAATCTTTCTCCACAGCACAGGTCAACTATCACTTAGGTAAAAATTTTACATTGTGGTGTAGTGTCGGAAAGTGAGTTTGAGTGAAGTCACTGATGTATAGCTGTGACACCAGAGAGCCACTCACAAAGAGTTTATTTCATTTAAATAGAAAATGAAAATGGGGAAAACAGGTGATTTAATTGTCTGCTTTGTATATTTATTTGTTTACCGTTAATGTCTGTGTCATTGATTGCACAGAGTGTCTTTCCTTTACAGAAGTAGGTTTTATCTAGTTGGCTTTCCTTCACATTTCAAAAAGCTAGGAAGGAAAAGAGAAGAGTATGAATATGGTGTCTTTGAATCAATAGGTTAATGTCCTAAATATCCAAACTGTTGGGATACTGTTTGTTATCACAAAAAAACTCAAGCCCTCCAAAATCCATATATATATAGCTAAACACAAGTCCTCTACATATACAGTAGATGTTAAGAATAAAATTAGATAATTGAAGCCTTTAACCAGAGGCTGTACAGTTTAAGGTAGTACTCTACTACAACTAATGGATAAAGAGCATGTTTTTGTATTATTAGTTTGTTAATAGTAAAAAATGACTGTTGTAACAATTTAGTCTAACATTTGAAAATTCACACAGTCCACCATACATTCTTGAAGTCTTTACTTTTATTTTATAGAAACAAGAACAAAACAAAAATGTAAAGCCAGTGATAAAATCATATTTATTCTTTCAGTTCCAAAAGTACATAGGCAACTGTATAAAACCAACTTTTTTTGTGTGGTCCTGTCCAGTTGGTTTTGTATGTTGATAAAGACTATTATTTACATTGGACTGCAGTTGTGAGAGATCAATTCTAATTTGAAATGCTAAATTTGGACAATTTACTGTGCTGCTGAACTAAAACTCCAGGCATTCCCTGCTGGTTCCTGAATGGGCACCAGTAGGGAGGATTGCTGCCATCTAGCACCTGGGGGGAATGAACGTTCTCCAGGGACAGTCCTTTGTTGTCCTCTTCTTTCAAGGTGAAGGTGTTAAATCCAACCAGGGTGCCTTTATGTTACCTCAAGGCCTCCCCGCCTATCCATTCTGTATGCTTCCTACAATATGATTAACCTTAAGATTAAAATTGTTGATGTGATTAACATTCATTATCTCATTACAATGGCACCTATCAGGATATATTAGGCAGCAAGTGAACAGTCAGTACTTGAAGGTGATGTGTTGGAAGAAGAAAAAATGGGCAAGCTTAAGGATCTCAGCGACTTTAACAAGGACCAATTTGTTATGGTTGGATGACTGAGTCACAGCATCCGCACAATGGCAGGTTTTTTAGGGTGTTCCTGGTATGCAGTGGTTAGTACCTACCTAAGTGGGCTAAAGAAGGATAACCGGTGAACTGGTGACAAGGTCATGGGTGCCCAAACTTCAGAGATTCATATGGAGAGCAAAGGCTAGCCCATCTTGTCCAATCCCAGAGAAGAGCCACTGTAACACAAATTGTTGAGAAAGTTATCAGAACACACTGTGCAACACAGCTTGCTGCGTATGGGTGTGTGTAAGCACAGATGGGTCAGAGTGCCAATGCTGACCCCTGTCCATTGCTGAAAGAACCTACTATAGGAATGTGAGCATAAAAACTTAGACCCTGGAGTATTGGCCGATGGTGGCCTGGCTTGATGGATCACATTTTCTTTCAGATCTTGTGTTGTTTACCTGGGGAAGAGATGCACTATGGATGAAGGCAAGCTGGCAGAGAGAGTGTGATGCTTTGAGCAAAGGTCTGCTTTGAAACCTTGGGTCTTGTCATTTATGTGGACATTTTTTCAATGAGGAAAATGTGTATCTTCCTTCAACAAGAATAGGTTGTTCTTGTTTATGTGGATGTTATTTTGATACATAACACCTACCTTATAGATTGCTGCAGACCATATACACTCCTTCATGGCAACAGTATTCCCTGATGGCAGTGGCCTCTTTCAGCAGGATAATGTGCCATGCCACACTGCAAACATTGTTCAGGAATGGTTTGAAGATAATGTCAAAGAGTTTAATCCTGTTGAGCATCTGTGAGATGTGATGGATGCCATACCTTGCAACTTACAGGACTTAAAGGATTTTCTGCAAACTAAACTGTTTTGGCAGCATGAGGAGGACATACACAGTATTAGGCAGGTGGTTTATGATAAGTTATATATTGTCATAGACAACACAGGTTGGCTGGGATCCTGGCCATGACGGCTGTTTACTTACCTGGCCAGGAAGAAAACAATAGATGGGTATCAAGACCGGGCACCTTTATCTTTCCAGGGCCATAGGTTCCATCAGTACACTGGGAGGCCATATCCCTCTGGTTTGACTCTTGGTTGGGCATCCGCAGTGCTTCATGGAAATTAAAGTATCAAAGGAAAGCCTGCAGGGATCCTCTGGTGCCACTCGTGAGAGCTGCTTGGGGTTAGGCTCTCCTGTTATGGAGAGGTTCCAACTGGCCCAGAAGTGCTTCTTAGGTGCCCTGTGGTAGTACCTGAAGAATTCCCGGGTCTGGTATAAAGGAATCTGCTCCACTTCAGCTTGGTGAGTTGGGTATGGAGGATGGACAAAGCTCACCTGTGGAGGACGAAAGAAAGAAAGAAAGAAAGAAAGAAAGAAAGAAAGAAATCGGCTTGTGTGATTATGGAGAAAGAATTATTATTATTGTAATAAAGCTTTCCTTTGAACAAGGGGAATTGTGTCTTTGTGGTTGTTTCTGGGGTTGCCAAAAAGATAAGAAATGCATTGTAAGAGGAGACATCCAAAATATTAAATAAAATTACAAGTAACCAGCATAGGGTTCTTCTTTTGCAGTTGTAGCCACTCACCAACTTGTCCAAATTATTTACTCTTCCTGTTGTAGCATTGCAATACATAATGATTTCTGGTTTATGAAGCTAAATGCCACATATTTTCTGGTCCCTATGCAGCATGGTCATGAGTACCACTTTTTTTTCCTTTTCTTAGGATGTAAGACACCAGGGATGTGTCAGTAGTGAATACAAGCTTCTTTTATTTTCATTTTACAAGAAACAATTGACATTCAATACAATCAAGTCAGACTTAAGAGAAAGACAGGAAGGCCAAAAGACAGAGTAAAACTTTAAGAGTAGAATCCTTTCCCCCAATATACTGTAAATGCTTATTCTAAAATTTTATTGATTAGATCCTGCCAGGTTTAAATAGAATGGAACTTACTTAAATTCATAGGCCTGTTGTTTGTACTCATCAGCTGAGGTGGGAACTCTGTTTTGTTTTCCTTATTGTTCATACCACTGCCAGGTTTCTCTTCAGAAAGTTCAGTTCCATTGTGTGAAGTACAAACATTGTCATATATAAAAGTACAAAATTGTCACATATGATTTTGTGAAAATGGAGTCCCTGTGTCACATATCCAGCACAACCTGTATCCCTTGGTTTTTGTCAGGGGTTCCTCCGTCAGACTTTCCAGTATGTAAATGGGTGTTACAGACCAGATCTTGATTCCATGTTTTTTTACATTTAGATGTAACGCACTGCCTGACATTTCTTCAACTTCCAAATTGGACACTCCTTTCATGTCAGCTTTTCTCTCTTCTAAAATGATTTCAAAGGGCATCTGAACAGTGTTTTTTTTTTTTAACATACTGGTTGTTTTTTAGAAAGAAGCCACATATGAAGAGCTATTTATTTAATGTATCCCTCCAAAATTCTATTTTGAAAAGAAATTAGAATGATTGAACTGATGGGATTAGGTTTTGGGTATTGGGAAACATTGCTTTTAAAGGGGTGTTATTGTCCATCCATCCATCCATGTTCCAACCCGCTGAATCCGAACACAGGGTCACGGGGGTCTGCTGGAGCCAATCCCAGCCAACACAGGGCACAAGGCAGGGAACCAATCCTGGGCAGGGCGCCAACCCACCGCAGGGGTGTTATTGTCTCTGAAGCTATTGCTTTATAGACAGTTGACACATCTGCATTGCTCCTGGGTCTAGCGACCTGAACACCAGTAATGTAATGTTAATTTATTGGGTGGAATCTCACAGTATTTATTAATAAAATTTGTTCCCTTAACATGTTTTTCAAAGAAAATAAGATACAAACATAAGAGCTCACATGGAAAACAGAATTTGTCGCATCTTTCTTTTTTTTTTTTAATAGACAATGAAAATGGTCTCACAGACCCAAACACCACACAAAGGTACAAGTTGTGTTGACTTCAGGAAAGGCACAATATAAATGATGTCTATAAAAATGTGTTGATTCTACTTAATTGTTTTATGAAGTATTCTTAAAATAGACATATCATTATTAAAATAACCGCAAATACAAATTTTAATAAGAACAAGTGAGTAGAATAAAGTACTGTAAATAATAAAAGGCTATTTTTTAATATTTAAGCATTTCAGTGCCAAACACTTTCCCACAAAAGCTGAAACATATTATTTGCTCTTGGTCTGACTGTCACAATGTCACTTGGTATGGGGGTTTGATGAACAGATGCTTCCATTTTTTGTATTTTTTTCAGTAATTCTGGAACTTGCGTCTGATGAAATTGATTGAGATTATCAAAGACGTGATAACTTCCTCCACAGTCCTTTACAATCTTGTGGACATCTTTGTTTTCTTGTAAGAAATTTTCAATTGTTTTACCCTTCAGTTTCTCTCCAAAAGTAAAGAGAACCATAGTTGTCTTCAGAGCTTGACCTCCAAATATTTTTTGTATTGTTAAAGGTGCTCTCTTCTCAGCTTCTGTAATGTGACCCAGCTGAATAACTAGAAGGTACACATTAATGGAAGGATAGGGGAGCTCCTCACACATGCGTTTCACTTCAGTGAAAGAATATTTTGAATCTAATAAAGCTGGAGTATCGATCACAATAACATGTCTTCCAGCTACATTTCCTGCTTTGCTTTGACATTTCTGTGTTACTGAGCTTGAGCTGACCTCAGATAAGAACACATCTTTTCCAAGGATTGTATTTCCCGAAGCACTCTTGCCATTACCAATATTCCCAATCAAAACAATCTGTATTGTAGGATCCTTAGAGGAAAATGTATATCTTCCCTCAACAAGAACAGGTTGCTCTTTTCTGTTGGTCATATCTTTACTTCCTTGTTTTTTCTCCACATTTTTTGAGATTTCATGTGCTTCTTGACCTGGTGAAATAATTAAGTCTGATTTATGTTCTCCATTTTGCACTACAAGAATATACTCAATTTTCTGCAGAAGTTGTTTGACTTGTGTGTTATCATGAAAAATGAGATTGTTGAAGACATGGTACCTGTTTCCACACTTTTCCACAAACAATCTGAGGTTCTTGTTACTTCCCAGAACATCTTCAACTCTCCTGCCTTTCAGCCTGTCTCCAAAGGTGAAAAGGACAATAGTATTCTTCAGAGAATCAGCTCCAAATATATCTTGTACTTTTTCTGCAGCTTTAATGTCATTCTGTGTAAAGCGACCTAACTTCATGACAAGAAGGTATACACAAGGTTCAGGAGCCAAAAATCCAAAGCTTTCAGTTAAAGGGCCCTCTGAATCTAATAAATCTGGGGTATCAACCACAATGGTATGTCTTCCTGCCACATTACCCTCAGCCTTTTGAAACTTTTGTGTCACTGGACATGTGCTGATTTCATGTGCTGATAAGAACACTTTCCTTCCCATGATTGTGTTTCCTGAGGCACTCTTTCCATTCCTTGTGCTTCCGATCAATACTATATGGATTGTGGAAGGTTGTGATGGAGACACTAGAAAAGTTTTAATTGGTAGTCTTTGAATTGAAATTTCCCTTTCTACTGCTTGATATTGTTCATTTAATCCTAATTGAGATATCTGCAAATCAGTCTTTTGTTTACCAGCTACCTGTTTATTCATAGTCAATGTTTTATCTATCTTCATGAAAAGTTCTTTAACCTGCTTGTCATCATGATTCTGGAGGTTTTTAAACACATGATACCTTTCCCCACATTGCTTTATGAGCCGTTGAAGGTCCTTATTTGTCTGTAGAAACTCCTCCACTTTCTTGTCCTTCAGCCTTTCCCCAAAACTGAAGAGAACCAAAATTTTCTTTAAGGCTTGAACTCCAAAGATATCTTGTATTCTTTCAATAGCGTTCCTCTCCTCCTCCGTAAAGCGCCCTAGCTGAATAACTAGAAGGTAAACATGAACTTCACAAGAAAAAAGTTCACCGTATCTCTTTTTAACCTCATTCACGGAGAGATCAGTGTCCAGTAAATCAGGAGTGTCGACCACAGCAACATGCTTCCCAGCCACATTACCTACTGCACTTTGACATACCTGTGTTACTGGGCGTGGGCTGACTTCAGATAAAAATTCGTTCCTTCCCAAAATTGTGTTCCCTGATGCACTCTTTCCAGTTCCAGTATTCCCAATCAGTACTATCCTTATTGCGGGTTCTTGAAGAAAATGTGTAACGCTTGTCACTGAATCGTCTGCAGTTATTTTAGTTTCACCTCCTTCTTCAACTTGCTCTTTTTGTTTTTCACATAATTCTGGTTTTTGACTAAGTATGGGTACAGCTGCAGGCTTTGGATCTTTTGTGCACATATCTGCTTTCACAGATAGACATTTTTCAATCTTTGACATTAGATGTTCGACTTGAGTGTGATCATGCATATTGAGATTGTTAAAGACATGGTACCTGTTGCCACACTTTTCAACAAGCTGCTGGAGCCCCTTGTTGGTTTTTATAAACTCTTCAATTGTCTTGTCTTTCAGCCTGTCTCCAAAGGTGAATAGAACAATAGTATTATCCAAAGCATCAGCTCCAAATATCTCCTGTATTTTCTCAGCAGCTTTCATCTCCTCCTGTGTAAAGCAATCCAACTGAATGACTAGAAGGTAAGCACGAGATCCCAGAGCTGAAAGTGCATTGCACTTTTGTTGGATTTTGGTGAAAGACCTCTCTAAATGTAATAAATCTGGAGTATCCACCACAATAATATGTCTTCCTGACACATTCCCCTCAACTTGTTGTACATCTTGCGTTACCCAACATGGATTGACTTCAGACAAAAATACTTCTCTTCCCATGATTACA
The DNA here is from genome assembly GCF_900747795.2 of Erpetoichthys calabaricus. Taxonomy (NCBI): domain Eukaryota; kingdom Metazoa; phylum Chordata; class Cladistia; order Polypteriformes; family Polypteridae; genus Erpetoichthys; species Erpetoichthys calabaricus. Next base: position 28,123,594 of record NC_041405.2, on the reverse strand, counting down.
TTTCCTGAGGTACTCTTTCCAGTGCCTGCATGTCCAATAAGTACTATCTGAATTGTAGAAGGCTGAGTTGTCACTGGAAATGCTTGTTCTGATAACCTTTTGTTCAACATTTTGTCACCTTCTGCTTGGTTTTCTTGATTTAATTCTTGTCGGCATGATACTTGTAAAGCAGTGTTTTGTTTGCCAGTTCCCATTTCATTCGGAGTCAGCATTTTGTCTAGCTTCACAAATAGTTCTTTGACCTGTTTATCATGATTGTCAAGGTTATTGAACACATGATACCTTTCCCCACATTGCTTTATGAGCCATTGAAGGTCCTTATTTGTCTGTAGAAACTCCTCCACTTTCTTGCCCTTCAGCCTTTCCCCAAAACTGAAGAGAACCATTATCTTCTTTAAGGCTTGAACTCCAAAGATATCTTGTATTCTCTCAACAGCCTTACTCTCTTCCTCTGTAAAGCGTCCCACCTGAATAACTAGAAGGTAAACATGAACTTCACAAGAAAAAAGTTCACCGCATCTCTTTTTAACCTCATTCACGGAGAGATCAGTGTCCAGTAAATCAGGAGTGTCGACCACAACAACATGCTTCCCAGCCACATTACCTACTGCACTTTGACATACCTGTGTTACTGGGCGTGGACTGACTTCAGATAAAAACTCCTTCTTTCCCAAAATTGTGTTCCCTGATGCACTCTTTCCAGTTCCAGTATTCCCAATCAGGACTATCCTTATTTTGGGTTCTTGAAGAAAATGTGTAACGCTTGTCACTGAATCGTCTGCAGTTATTTTAGTTTCACCTCCTTCTTCAACTTGCTCTTTTTGTTTTTCACATAATTCTGGTTTTTGACTAAGTATGGGTACAGCTGCAGGCTTTGGATCTTTTGTGCACATATCTGCTTTCACAGATAGACATTTTTCAATCTTTGACATTAGATGTTCGACTTGAGTGTGATCATGCATATTGAGATTGTTAAAGACATGGTACCTGTTGCCACACTTTTCAACAAGCTGCTGGAGCCCCTTGTTGGTTTTTATAAACTCTTCAATTGTCTTGTCTTTCAGCCTGTCTCCAAAGGTGAATAGAACAATAGTATTATCCAAAGCATCAGCTCCAAATATCTCCTGTATTTTCTCAGCAGCTTTCATCTCCTCCTGTGTAAAGCAATCCAACTGAATGACTAGAAGGTAAGCACGAGATCCCAGAGCTGAAAGTGCATTGCACTTTTGTTGGATTTTGGTGAAAGACCTCTCTAAATGTAATAAATCTGGAGTATCCACCACAATAATATGTCTTCCTGACACATTCCCCTCAACTTGTTGTACATCTTGCGTTACCCAACATGGATTGACTTCAGACAAAAATACTTCTCTTCCCATGATTACATTTCCTGAGGTACTCTTTCCAGTGCCTGCATGTCCAATAAGTACTATCTGAATTGTAGAAGGCTGAGTTGTCACTGGAAATGCTTGTTCTGATAACCTTTTGTTCAATATTTTGTCACCTTCTGCTTGGTTTTCTTGATTTAATTCTTGTTGGCATGATACTTGTAAAGCAGTGTTTTGTTTGCCAGTTCCCATTTCATTCGGAGTCAGCATTTTGTCTAGCTTCACAAATAGTTCTTTGACCTGTTTATCATGATTGTCAAGGTTATTGAACACATGATACCTTTCCCCACATTGCTTTATGAGCCGTTGAAGGTCCTTATTTGTCTGTAGAAACTCCTCCACTTTCTTGTCCTTCAGCCTTTCCCCAAAACTGAAGAGAACCAAAATTTTCTTTAAGGCTTGAACTCCAAAGATATCTTGTATTCTCTCAATAGCATTCCTCTCCTCCTCCGTAAAGCGCCCTAGCTGAATAACTAGAAGGTAAACATGAACTTCACAAGAAAAAAGTTCACCACACCTCTTTTTAACCTCATTCACGGAGAGATCAGTGTCCAGTAAATCAGGAGTGTCGACCACAACAACATGCTTCCCAGCCACATTACCTACTGCACTTTGACATACCTGTGTTACTGGGCGTGGGCTGACTTCAGATAAAAACTCCTTCTTTCCCAAAATTGTGTTCCCTGATGCACTCTTTCCAGTTCCAGTATTCCCAATCAGGACTATCCTTATTGCGGGTTCTTGATGAAAATGTGTAACGCTTGTCACTGAATCGTCTGCAATTATTTTAGTTTCACCTCCTTCTTCAACTTGCTCTTTTTGTTTTTCACATAATTCTGGTTTTTGACTAAGTATGGGTACAGCTGCAGGCTTTGGATCTTTTGTGCACATATCTGCTTTCACAGATAGACATTTTTCAATCTTTGACATTAGATGTTCGACTTGAGTGTGATCATGTATATTGAGATTGTTAAAGACATGGTACCTGTTGCCACACTTTTCAACAAGCTGCTGGAGCCCCTTGTTGGTTTTTATAAACTCTTCAATTGTCTTGTCATTCAGCCTGTCTCCAAAGGTGAATAGAACAATAGTATTATCCAAAGACTCAGCTCCAAATATCTCCTGTATTTTCTCAGCAGCTTTCATCTCCTCCTGTGTAAAGCAATCCAACTGAATGACTAGAAGGTAAGCACGAGATCCCAGAGCTGAAAGTGCATTGCACTTTTGTTGGATTTTGGTGAAAGACCTCTCTAAATGTAATAAATCTGGAGTATCCACCACAATAATATGTCTTCCTGACACATTCCCCTCAACTTGTTGTACATCTTGTGTTACCCAACATGGATTGACTTCAGACAAAAATACTTCTCTTCCCATGATTACATTTCCTGAGGTACTCTTTCCAGTGCCTGCATGTCCAATAAGTACTATCTGAATTGTAGAAGGCTGAGTTGTCACTGGAAATGCTTGTTCTGATAACCTTTTGTTCAATATTTTGTCACCTTCTGCTTGGTTTTCTTGATTTAATTCTTGTTGGCATGATACTTGTAAAGCAGTGTTTTGTTTGCCAGTTCCCATTTCATTCGGAGTCAGCATTTTGTCTAGCTTCACAAATAGTTCTTTGACCTGTTTATCATGATTGTCAAGGTTATTGAACACATGATACCTTTCCCCACATTGCTTTATGAGCCGTTGAAGGTCCTTATTTGTCTGTAGAAACTCCTCCACTTTCTTGTCCTTCAGCCTTTCCCCAAAACTGAAGAGAACCAAAATTTTCTTTAAGGCTTGAACTCCAAAGATATCTTGTATTCTCTCAATAGCATTCCTCTCCTCCTCCGTAAAGCGCCCTAGCTGAATAACTAGAAGGTAAACATGAACTTCACAAGAAAAAAGTTCACCACACCTCTTTTTAACCTCATTCACGGAGAGATCAGTGTCCAGTAAATCAGGAGTGTCGACCACAACAACATGCTTCCCAGCCACATTACCTACTGCACTTTGACATACCTGTGTTACTGGGCGTGGACTGACTTCAGATAAAAACTCCTTCTTTCCCAAAATTGTGTTCCCTGATGCACTCTTTCCAGTTCCAGTATTCCCAATCAGGACTATCCTTATTGCGGGTTCTTGAAGAAAATGTGTAACGCTTGTCACTGAATCGTCTGCAGTTATTTTAGTTTCACCTCCTTCTTCAACTTGCTCTTTTTGTTTTTCACATAATTCTGTTTTTTGACTAAGTATGGGTACAGCTGCAGGCTTTGGATCTTTTGTGCACATATCTGCTTTCACAGATAGACATTTTTCAATCTTTGACATTAGATGTTCGACTTGAGTGTGATCATGCATATTGAGATTGTTAAAGACATGGTACCTGTTGCCACACTTTTCAACAAGCTGCTGGAGCCCCTTGTTGGTTTTTATAAACTCTTCAATTGTCTTGTCATTCGGCCTGTCTCCAAAGGTGAATAGAACAATAGTATTATCCAAAGCAGCAGCTCCAAATATCTCCTGTATTTTCTCAGCAGCTTTCATCTCCTCCTGTGTAAAGCAATCCAACTGAATGACTAGAAGGTAAGCACGAGATCCCAGAGCTGAAAGTGCAGTGCACTTTTGTTGGATTTTGGTGAAAGACCTCTCTAAATGTAATAAATCTGGAGTATCCACCACAATAATATGTCTTCCTGACACATTCCCCTCAACTTGTTGTACATCTTGCGTTACCCAACACGGATTGACTTCAGACAAAAATACTTCTCTTCCCATGATTACATTTCCTGAGGTACTCTTTCCAGTGCCTGCACGTCCAATAAGTACTATCTGAATTGTAGAAGGCTGAGTTGTCACTGGAAATTCTTGTTCTGATAACCTTTTGTTCAATATTTTGTCACCTTCTGCTTGGTTTTCTTGATTTAATTCTTGTTGGCATGATACTTGTAAAGCAGTGTTTTGTTTGCCAGTTCCCATTTCGTTCAGAGTCAGCATTTTGTCTAGCTTCACAAATAGTTCTTTGACCTGTTTATCATGATTGTCAAGGTTATTGAACACATGATACCTTTCCCCACATTGCTTTATGAGCCGTTGAAGGTCCTTATTTGTCTGTAGAAACTCCTCCACTGTCTTGTCCTTCAGCCTTTCCCCAAAACTGAAGAGAACCAAAATTTTCTTTAAGGCTTGAACTCCAAAGATATCTTGTATTCTCTCAATAGCATTCCTCTCCTCCTCCGTAAAGCGCCCTAGCTGAATAACTAGAAGGCAAACATGAACTTCACAAGAAAAAAGTTCACCACACCTCTTTTTAACCTCATTCACGGAGAGATCAGTGTCCAGTAAATCAGGAGTGTCGACCACAACAACATGCTTCCCAGCCACATTACCTACTGCACTTTGACATACCTGTGTTACTGGGCGTGGGCTGACTTCAGATAAAAACTCCTTCTTTCCCAAAATTGTGTTCCCTGATGCACTTTTTCCAGTTCCAGTATTACCAATAAGTACTATTCGTATTGTGGAATCCTGAGACGAATATGTAGTGTGTAAATCTGAATCGGTCTGAATTATTTTTATTTCACTTGTGCCTTTATTTAGATTTTGATTATTTTCATTTAGTTGTGACATCTGACTGGGCAAGGATTTAACATTTGATTTTATTGTATTCACTGTTACATCTTTCACCATCTGCATTTTCTCAATGCTTATTATTAATTTTTTGACTTGTGTGTCATCATGCATATTCATATTGTTGAATATGTGAAACCTTTTTCCACACTGTTCCAAAAGTTTTTCGAGTTCTACGTTACTTTCAATTAATTCTTTAATGGTTTTGCCTTCCAGCCTGTCTCCAAAGGTAAAGAGAACAATTGCATTTTCAAGAGCTTCAGTTCCAAGCATTTCCTGTATTTTCTCAGCATTTTTTTTTTCATTTTCTGTAAAGCACCCCAACCTAATGACTAGAAGATAAACTTGAGGTCCTGAAAGTGACAGTTCAGCAATCTTCTCTTTGATTTCACAGAGAGCATTTGGTATCTGTAATAGATCTGGAGTATCTAGAACAGTAAAATGTTTTCCTGCCACACAACCCTTTGCAAGCTCAATTTTTTTCGTCACAGGAAAGGGGCTAACTTCGGATATGAATGCTTGTTTTCCCAGTATTGTGTTTCCTGTGGCACTCTTTCCATTGCCAGTGGTTCCAATCAGTACTATTACAGTCGAAAGTCCTAAAATAAAATATTGTATGTTACTTCAGGTACAGTGTATTTTGACAATTTTAAAGGTAAAGCTTCTACAAGCTGAAGAAATGACCAATAAACTATGCAGTAGATACAATATCTATATATATAATTCACTAAGCCGCCGCCAAAGCGGGCAAGACACCCATGAAAGCACGCAGAGCAAAGCAAGAAAGGGGCGTGGATTCACTAAGCCGCCGACAAGTAGGAAGGAGCCACGCCCACCAACTCTAAGACCATTGGATACGACGACAACTCACAGAGCCACGCCCACCAACTCGGACGCAACGCCTCGGAAAAAACGGCGTCATTTATGTTTGTCTGTGCAACAGTACACATGGACCTCTGAGCCACGTTGACTTTTCAGTTACTACGCACGACCGCGTGCACCATCGCAAACTGTTTTACACGCTACATACAGCAATTCGCATCTGTGACAAGCATGTGTCTTCTTACATGGTCCTGCAGGAACACGGAAGACATTTCCCCGCCCATGACCAGGCAGTGTGTATGCTTCGAGAACAAGGGTGGACATGGCAGGACCATCTAAAAACAGGCTGTGTATCAATATATATAATTCACTACGCCGCCGCCAGAGCAAGCAAGACACCCATGAAAGCACGCACCGCTTTGAAAGCAGTCAACTCACAAAGCCCAGCCCACCAACTTGAGCACGCGTCTACCCACGCTCTCAAGGCATTCACGGTGCCTGCTCATGTGCCCTGACGAAACAACTCACTTTCGTCTCTGCTACAGTACACATGCACCACTGAGCCACGTTGACTTTTCATTATTCTTTTTGGTTTCAGCTGCATTTCCATATATAATCCACCAAGTCGTCCGACCGTGGGATACAAACGACAGAGCACCGCCCAAGAACTCGAACCGCTAGAGAGACATGCCCACCAACTCTAAGAGCACCAACTCTAATACGCCTGCCCGCCTGACTGTTACCAGCATTCACCGCAATGTAATGGAGTGTAAAACCATCACAACTATCAGACACTGTCTATATCTAAGAAGATATATAGATACTCATTATTCCCCAGCACGCGTCCACCCACGCTTTTAAGGCATTCACAGTGCCTGCTTATGTGCCCGGACGCAACAACTCGCCACACACAAATCTTGCTTAATTTGACTCAGCACGGGAAACCTCACCCTGCCCGGACACAGAGAGGATTGACAGATTCATAGCTCTTTCTCGATTCTGTGCATGGTGTTGCATGGCCATAAGTCTGGTTAGTCTGGTTAATTCTGAAAACGAATGAGACTCCCTCCTGCTTAATAGTTACGCGATCGCCAAGCGGAAGGCATCCAACTTCTTAGAGGGACAAGTGGCTTTCAGCCACGTGAGATTGAGCATTAACAGGTATGTGATGTCCGGTACTACACGCGTGCTACACTGAATGGATCAACGTCTGTCTACCCGGCGACGACAGGCGTGAGTAAGCCGTTAAACCCAATTCGTAATGGGCACCGGGGCTTGCAATTGTTCCCCACGAACGAGGAATACCCACTGAGTGCGGGTCATACGCTCCCTCTGAATACGTCCCTGCCCTGTGTACGCACCCCACCCCCCTCCTACTACCATGGTCGGGTGACTTGGATTATATATAGAAAAGCAGCTGGAACCGCAAACAACAATGAAAGGACAACGTGGCTCAGTGGTGCACAGACGACAGCGACTCAGGTGAGGAGTTGGGGGCAGCAAGTCTTTGATAGGCTGCAACAAAATGATGAAAGAACGGGCGCATTTTTTGTGCAAGATTTAATATGCACAAGCAGTAACACTGAAAAAGCAGCCCAAACCTGAAAAGACGGCTGGCAAAATATTGCTGACAAATTAAACGCGTGTGCATTGTACTTACTGAACGCAGCGTTACGGATTTTGCAAATGTTCATTTTTTTCCCTCTGCTTACAAAATATTTAAAAAGCGGCGTGATTATGTGGTGTATACTATGCCGTGGGTTGGTATGCACCATGTAAAACAGTTTGTTTGTCGCGGATAATATAAGAATATTAATACTTCATTACATTGATATACCGGTGTTTTCAGTATTCAAAGCGCTATCCACACAGGGAGGAACCGGGAAGTGAACCTAAAATCTTCCACAGTCTCCTTACTGTAAAGCAGCAACACTACCACTGCGCTACAAGGCAGAGAATGCAGTTAAAAAATTCACCACGCTCGATTTTATTTTCACTTCTGTTTGGACAACTGTGTCGTTCAGGAAGTGTTCACCCATCAATACATAATTATGCGGCGTATGCTACGCCGCGGGTTGGCTAGTTTATTATAATAAATATATTTCTAAACATAAAGTGTTAAGTAAAATGAATAAATGTAGGTTCAAATTCCACTTTCATTTATGTTTTTTAATTGTCAACTAAAGCATGTACCACATAATGCCCAAGAAAAAAAGTTCCTAATATTATTTGGAAATAAAAAAATACAATGACAAAGTATACTTTTTATTCTGTGTGACTTTCTCTTTGCTTTTGACAAAAATTATTTCTCTTTCTCTATTGTCTTATCATCAGTCTATTCCTGTGTCTCCACTACAGTGTAGTCTGGTACTTATAAATAAATCTAACAGTTACTTTTTCTAGTTAAACATATGAGTGGTATAGGTATTTTTTGTTTTACTAAATTTGTAGAAAATTTAAAAAAAGCCCAACTATAGTGAAAGAAAGAAAGAAAGAAAGAAAGAAAGAAAGAAAGAAAGAAAGAAAGAAAGAAAGAAAGAAAGAAAGAAAGAAAGAAAGAAAGAAAGAAAGAAAGAAAGAATAAGAAAAGCATAAGGACCATTATCAAATTAGCTTTATAGTTTTAGCTTTCACTAAAAGGAGGTCAAAGTACACAGCGGCTTCATTTATAAACCTTGCGGTCACACAAAAAGAGGCTTGAAATGTGCATTTACAACTTCAACAAACATCAGGATTTAAAATATTAAACTTGATATATTTTTGGTAACTCTGACCCATGGGTGTTCAATATTTCGGAGAAACTGAAAAATGATGACACTCTCAATCAAGCAGAGAAATACAGATAAACCAACTAAATAACAACTTGTATGCTTAATAATTAATGTCACTGAGCCATTTATTATAATGTACATTGACATGACAAACATATTACACCTCAAAAAAGATGACTATGATGTATAGACTCTATTTTCGCTCCCTTTTTAGGACAGTTAGAAACAGCACTAACTCAATAAAAAAGTCCACAGAACTCCCCTTTCAACGAGGCAGCATTCAGGTAAATGGGAGTGTCTACAGGAGTTTGAAAATATTGGGGAACTAGATGATTGGAGGAAATAATTGAGCTATGCATATTAAGAGTCAGATAATGTGATGTATTACATGAGGTAATGGTAGTAGAAACGTATAAAGCAAGTGAATGACTTCTTTGAAAGCAGAAGAAAGTTTTTTTCCACAACATTATGTATTGTCACTTCTCAGGAAACTTGCCAACAGGGCAACAGTTTCTCTGCCAATTTTCATACCATCATGCCTACTGTCTGCGGTGGGTTGGCACCCTGCCCAGGATTGTTTCCTGCCTTGTGCCCTGTGTTGGCTGGGATTGGCTCCAGCAGACCCCCGTGACCCTGTGTTCGGATTCAGCGGGTTGGAAAATGGATGGATGGATGGATGCCTACTGTGCTGTACATCTTTAACCAACCTGATATGAGTGTACATATATAAAATATAACAAGTATTTGCCAACATGAAAAGACAATTTGCAACAGTGTCTGGTTTTCCTAACATAATCAGAGCAATTGATTGCACCAATATTGCAGTAAGCGCACCTAGCGAGAATGAAACTGCTTTTGTTAACTGTAAGTAATTACATTACATTAATGCACATGTTATCTGTGATGGCATGATATGACTAGCAAACCTCTTGTCTCAATGTCCTGGGTTAGCCTGTGATTCATTTATTCTGAGGCAAAGTACTGGTAGTTCTGACAGACGTGATTGCTCTGTACATGGTGACTGGCATGTGGTAAGGTAACTGGCCAAATCCTTCATTTTTCAATATCCTGTATTATTCATTGTAACAGCAATCATGTTATTACATGACCTAGGAAATAGAAGTTGTCCATTCAGGCAACTTATGAATTTTCCGGACCCCCAGAGCACAGAGGAGAAGAGCTATAATGCAGCGCATGATCTTTTGCTCTCAGTTGCGGAGCACAGCCATACACTCTTGAATGCATGTAACAGTGTCTCAACATGTCAGGAGGGAGCTGCTCTACCAGCCAATTAAGTTCTGTGGCATTGTGTTTGTATACAGTATATACAGTTAGGTCCATAAAAATTTGGACAGAGGCAACTTTTTTCTAATTTTGGTTCTGTACATTACGACAATGAATTTTAAATGAAACAACTCAGATGCAGTTGAAGTGCAGACTTTCAGCTTTAATTCAGTGGGGTGAACAAAACGATTGCATAAAAAATGTGAGACAACTAAAGCATTTTTTTTAACACAATCCCTTCATTTCAGGGGCTCAAAAGTAACTGGACAATTGACTCAAAGGCTATTCCATGGGCAGGTGTGGGCAAGTCCGTCGTTATGTCATTATCAATTAAGCAGATAAAAGGCCTGGAGTTGATTTGAGGTGTGGTGCCTGCATGTGGAAGATTTTGCTGTGAACAGACAACATGAGGTCAAAGGAGCTCTCCATGCAGGTGAAAGAAGCTGCGAAAACAGAAAAAACCCATCTGAGAAATTGCTACAATATTATGAGTGGCAAAATCTACAGTTTGGTACATCCTGAGAAAGAAAGCAAGCACTGGTGAACTCAGCAATGCAAAAAGACCTGGACGTTCACGGAGGACAACAGTGGTGGATGATCGCAGAATCATTTCCATGGTGAAGAGAAACCCCATCACAACAGCCAACCAAGTGAACAACACTCTCCAGGGGGTAGGCGTATCGATATCCAAGTCTACCATAAAGAGAAGACTGCATGAAAGTAAATACAGAGGGTGCACTGCAAGGTGCAAGCCACTCATAAGCCTCAAGATTAGAAAGGCTAGATTGAACTTTGCTAAAGAACATCTAAAAAAGCCAGCACAGTTCTGGAAAAACATTCTTTGGACAGATGAAACTAAGATCAACCTCTACTAGAATGATGGCAAGAAAAAAGTATGGAGAAGGCATGGAACAGCTCATTATCCAAAGCATACCACATCATGTGTAAAACACGGTGGAGGCAGTGTGATGGCTTGGGCGTGCATGGCTGCCAGTGGCACTGGGACACTAGTGTTTATTGATGATGTGACACAGGACAGAAGTAGCCGAATGAATTCTGAGGTGTTCAGAGACATACTGTCTGCTCAAATCCAGCTAAATGCAGTCAAATTGATTGGGCGGCGTTTCATGATACAGATGGACAATGACCCAAAACATACAGCCAAAGCAACCCAGGAGTTTATTAAAGCAAAGAAGTGGAAAATTCTTGAATGGCCAAGTCAGTCACCTGATCTTAACACAATTGAGCAGGCATTTCACTTGTTGAAGACTAAACTTCAGACAGAAAGGCCCACAAACAAACAGCAACTGAAAGCCTCTGTAGTAAAGGCCTGGCAGAGCATTAAAAAGGAGGAAACCCAGCATCTGGTGATGTCCACGCGTTCAAGACTTCAGGCTGTCATTACCAGCAAAGGGTTTTCAACCAAGTATTAGAAATGAACATTTTATTTCCAATTATTTAATTTGTCCAATTACTTTTGAGCCCCTGAAATGAAGGGATTGTGTTAAAAAAATGCTTTAGTTGCCTCACATTTTTATGCAATCGTTTTGTTCACCCCACTGAATTAAAGCTGAAAGTCTGCACTTGAACTGCATCTGAGTTGTTTCATTTAAAATTCATTGTGGTAATGTACAGAACCAAAATTAGAAAAAAGCTGTCTCTGTCCAAATATTTATGGACCTAACTGTATAAGTTTGATTAGCACACTTCACATAAGGACATTTCAGAGTGGCGTTCGAGGCATATTCACATAAGCATATTAAAAAGATGATTGTAATTTATAAATGGTGCCTTACATAGACATGTGTGTATACTAGGTTTCATAAATATGATTTTTTTTTTCTTTTTTGACATACGTGTTTCCCTGTTTTTTTTGGCATGCGCACATTTTCATGTTCAAATCCACACAAAGTTTTGTAAATGAGGTCCCTAGTCTTTTTTTCCAATAATGAAACAAAAATATATCTTTATGAAAACACCTTGGATAAGCAATTATTTAAGTTGTCTACAATCTCAGATGTCAATCAATATGCAACAATTTTCTTTGTTTTGTGATAATGGATTAAACACAACACTTTTGTTTCACAAACACATTTACACCACACTGGTCACAATTTTCATTATTATAAAAATGCTAATTACATCTTCTGTGGTGCGCTGGCGCCCTGCCCGGTGATTTGTTCCTGCCTTGCACCCTGTGCTGGCAGGGATTGGCTCCAGCAGACCCCTGTGACCCCATGTTAGGATATAGCAGGTTGGAAACTGACTGACTGACTAATTACAACTTAATGTAACAAAGCTTTTGTTTGGAGCTAATACAAGCATGCCACAATTATGAAATGCCAAATTTAAAAAAGAAAAACAAAACAAAAAAATATATACTTGAAGCAGCTTCATTACACAAATGGACAGATGAATGAATAATCACTTTCTCTTCACTTAACCTAATGAGTGTCACAGTAGCAACATCCTCAGATGGACAGACCAAACTACCCTATCCTCAGTAATTTCTTCCAGCACCTCTTGCCAAACTGAAAGGCACTCTTAGTCCATATGACAGATATAACCCCTCCAGATTGTCTTGGGTCTTGTCCCAGTGGTCTTAGTTTTATAGACCTCCTGTGGATAGAGTCCAACTAGCATCTAAATTATATGCACAAAGACCTCTATGGGCTACTTTTAATATGGAGAGGCAGATGTTTTACTCCGAGGTCTGTTTGTTTTGCTGAGTTCCTTACCTAATCATTGAAAGTCAGTATAGCAGCTCTTAACCTCATTTGACATTCGGCTTTTCTTAAATTGTTGTGTTAATGGGATGTGACAGGATTTTTATTGTCGATACCCTCATGCTCCACATTTCCTCTTAAATTTAATTGATAATGGCATGATTGATACAAGTATCAATAAGGGGGGATAGGTTGTTATGGTAACTTAATTTTACTTTTTGAAGCCATTTTTCAGATATCTGCCAATAATTTGAGTATTATTATGAGACCGATTTTTGTAATGATTCATTATTAAGTAATAATAATTTTTTGCATTTATATAGCACTTTTCTCAGTACACAAAGCGCTTAGCAATTGCAGGTTCAGGACCTTGCTCAAGGACCCAACAGAGCAGAGTCCCTTTTGGCATTTTACGGAATTCGAACTGGCAACCTTCCGATTGCCAGTGCAGATCCCTAGCCTCAGAGCCACCACTCCGCCTGACAACTATTAAGTACATTTCCCTTGATATAGTTGAACATTTTGCTGATCACCGTTATAATTCATTTTGATCATTAAAAACAAATTGCCCCAGACATGAGCACAGACTGGACTGAACTGACCATTTGTTTTACCGCTAGAGATATTTTGATATGGGGTACACCAATGAAATAGATCTGACATCTTATGAGACATTTTGGGAACCATAAGTAGCTATCGATGTAGAATTGCAATGCTGACTAACATTAAGTGAAAATTTTTAAGTCTTTACACCTGCAGGCAAAAGCTGTTTTTCCTAGATGACAGCATTTGAATTAAACCCGGAGACTGGGCTGTGATAAAGGTCTGTAGACAATGGAATCATCCAACTCTGAGGAGAAAGCAGCCATACCAAAGAGGGGATCAAGTTGTGGATCAGGCCATCGACCAACTGACTATTGAACAACATACTCAAATTCCAGCACAAGGCACCAAGGATCCTTGCTGCTAACAGCTAAACTGTAAGGATGACAGTTGACGCCAAAAGATCATTGTGGGTCCCGATTCGTAGATGACATCTGTTCACTTCGGAACAAGACTTCTGGATATTGTCTCTTTTTTTTTGGGGTATTGGACCCCAAGATCTGCTTAAATTTTCACCAGAGAGGAAATTTTTGTCACCCTACTACTCTGCAGTGTTCATTGTTCTTTGCCAGATCCCACTTTAACTAGCCACAGTTTGTTTTCTTGTTTGGCAACCAGGTACTTAAATTCTTCCTCCTCTCTTCTGCAGCAACATCCTTCCAAGAGGATTTGAACCATTAAGTTATGGAAGGTATAAGAGGAATGACTAATTATCTGAAAGCACAGTGGGGCAAATTAACTCTTTTCATAAGCAACATGTATTCATTGAATGTTTGCATTAATGGGAATACTGTACGATTATTATGAAGTTAAAGTATCTAGGGTTTTAACTGGTACAGCAATTGGGATAACATAATTAAACATGTTATTTTTAAGCCTATTGATACTTAGTATGAGAAGATAAGTTACCTTTAAGGACCAATGATTTACATAATCAGGAGTTAATTAAAATCTATTCTAACACAGCATAAAATGTATATTTGGGATTACATTAAGTAACTATCATCACAGTAGCATTTCACTGTTAGTAGGTATACCCAGTCTAGTTTAAGTATTCTTAGTCATTGATTTTAATAATATAATGAATAACATGGAGCTTAAAAGAACATCCACATCTATTAATATAAAATGATACAATTTAGGCTGATATCTTGATGGTGATACAAGACAAATGATCAAGTATTATAGTATATAAACAAACTAAGTAATAATTTGGCTCAAAGGAGATGAAGTGTCTTATGCATGGAATGGTGAACGTGCAGTTTGTGAATTGACAAGCCCAGATGCAAACCAAAGACACCGGCAGAAGATTTTAACCTTAATAAGAAGCTTGGGTATACCCTTTGCAATTTAAATGTGACCTTGGAGAAGAGCCAGTGACTTGCATTTCAGATAGTAGTGCTGACATCCTCTGAAGGGAGGATTGACACCAACTGTCAGCATGATAGCTGGTTGCTTTAATACGATAATGACCTAGGTTAAGACCACAGCTGGATGTAATTTGGGTAACTTTGTGGATGAAAGCATTAGGATGTGAGCATGGTGGAGTTTATAAGGACTTCATCTCTGATCATTATTGTGTACATCAGTGGCAATATAAAACTAAACCGCAAAATGCTTGCTGCGCTGTGCGCGACCTTCGATGAAATAATTTATTGCAGTAGTACTGTCTCTCTCAATCGTACTAACCTCTAATTCCTGTCCTTCCTTTTCTTTCTCCAAGTACCCAATCACCACATAATCAGCTCTGTAATAGATGTCAAGCCATCTGTAAGCTTAGAACGCTGATTCTTCAAAACTTTAAAGGAACATTGAAATATCTTTGTAGTACATGTTTAATTATTCTGTCCATCCAGTGTCGCGCCAGTCCCAGCAAGCATACAGCATGAGGCAGGAACAATCCCTGAATGGGGCGCCAGCTCGTTGCTAGTGCTGCGACACGGTGTGCTCAAATGTTTAATTATTAACAATATAGATTATTTAAATGATGTTAACATTTTATCAGTATACTGTAATGTAATAAACATATTTTGCTGCATTTCATCTTAAAAATGATATTGTCATAATATATATTTTTTTAAATTTTATTTATTAATTTTATTGTAATCATTCCATACAAATAGATCAATTTATAACAAAAAGAAAAAAAAAATTGAAGACAAATCAAACCCCACCTTAGGGTTTTTTAATAAGGCAACAATAAAGAAAAGAAAGGGAGAAATAAATATAGGTAAATAAAAAATGGAGAAGGAAAATAAATGCGGTAATAGTTATTTCTCTTATTCTAAAATAATATTGATTAGATCCTGCCAGGTTTTGAAAAAATTCTGTACAGATCCTCTAACTGAAAATTAGATTTTTCCAATTTCAAATAATATAAAACATCGGTTTCCCACTGACTTATCAGAGGAGAGTTAGGATTCTTCCAATTTAACAAAATAAGTCTGCGTGCCAAGAGTTTAGTGAATGCAATCACCGTTTGCTTGTCCTTCTCCACTTCAAGTCCGTCTGGAAGAACACCAAGCACAGCTGTTAATGGGTTAGGAGGGATTGTGATACTGAGGCTGTCTGAGAGGCACTTAAAAATTTTGGTCCAAAATGATGTTAGTTTGGTGCAGGCCCAGAACATGTGACCCAGTGAGGCAGGAGCTTGGTTGCAGCGCTCGCAGGTTGGATCTTGCCCTGGAAACATTTTGGACAGTTTTAAGCGAGACAGATGAGCTCGATATATAATTTTTAGTTGAATAATTCTATGCTTTGCGCATATAGAACTCGAGTGAATTCTCTGCTTTGCTACCTTCCACTCCTTTTCTGATATATTGATTAAGAGATCTTCTTCCCAATGTCCTCTTGGGTCTTTGAAAGGTAGGGACTCTAATAAGATTTTATATAATGCGGAAATGGTGTTTAATTCCTTGAAATTGAGCAGTATTTTTTCCAGCATGGTGGAGGGTACGAGGTGAGGAAAATCGGGCAGTTTCTGTTTAACAAAATTTCTAATTTGAAGACAGTGAAAGAAATGTGTAGCTGGGAGGTTGAATTTGGAACGTAATTGTTCAAAAGATGCAAATATGTTGTCTATATAAAGATCTCTGAGCATTTTAATCCCAAAACTTTTCCAGGTATTAAAAACTGGATATGTTTGTGAGGGTTGAAAGAGGTGGTTCTCTTCCAGAGGTGCCGCGGATAAAAGATTTCCCATCTTAAAATGCTTTCTAAGTTGGTTCCATGTTCTGAGTGAGTAATTGTCATAATATATAAATATGCACTTTATAAAGTGGCTCAGTGAGGTAATTGCACTTATAAGTACAAACAGTTCTACAAGGAGCACTTGATGGACTGATTAGGTGTGTTTACAGTTCTTGGGATTAAACTGTTTTTGAACCGCGAGGTCCCTACAGGAAAGGTTCTTAAGTGTTTGTTGTATGAGAGCAGTTCAATAGACTGTGCGCATGGCTGAGGCAATGTGTGCTTGATGCTGTATACTGATAATTCTCTTTCCGATCAGATGCTGTAGGTAGAGCTGTGATTGCACACTCCGATACAGTGGGATAAATACTCTGAGTGGTGCATTGAGAGTAACAACGCTAAAGCAGCTTTGGTATTTAGAATAGTTTGGCCATTCTGTGGACCATTCTATCATTACAGGTTAATTACAATCAGATACCTTAAACTAATAAACAATATGTGGTTAATTTCAATGTATTTGATAAAGCCGCATCAGGGATCTAAAAAAAGAAAGTGAAACCACACTAGAACAAAAGCACTGCTTTGACGCTGGGTGCTGCCAGTTTGCAAAACCGAGCAGAGAACTTGTGTACTCCAGGGATTGAGTTGGCGAGAAAATGTGCTTGGCTTTACGCCAAGTTTACTTTTTATACATCACGATGTGAGTGTGGAACACAGGCGTACACAACATTTTTGTTTGTACGCACCATTTATACATGAGGCCCCAGACCTGCACACAGTATTCCAGATGCGGACTCACCAGTGTATTACTCCTTTCCGTTTGGGACTGTATCAAAGGTTTTTTGAAAGACTATGTAAATTTGATGTGCTTTGATTTGGTCAACTGTTTTAGATTGAGTGTTCAAAAAAATCTAAAAGATTTGTTGGGGATGATCTTCCTCTGATAAAAACCATTCTGGTTGTTATTTTATTCTTTTAATATAGGTACTTTTCTAATTTATTTCTTAGAGAGAACACTGGAGTTACTGTCACTTTCATGAAACCAGTTTCAGATGACTTTTACTTTGTGACATTGTGCATTATCATGCTGGAAGTAGACATTAGAAGATGGACAAATTGCAGTAATGAAGGGATACACATGGTCAGCAAAACTACTCAAATATGCTGCTGCATTCAAGCGATGATTGATCGGTAATAATGAGCCCAAAGTGTGCCAAAAAACATTTCCCATATCATTTAACCTCCACCACCACCAACATAGCCTGTAAACACAAAGCAAGTTGGTTACATGGATTCATGCTGCTGGAACACCATCCTGACTCTACTATCTGTGTGCCACAGTAGAAATAAAAATTCATCAGACCAAGGTACATTTTTCCAGTCTTCAATGGTGAGCCTGTGCCCACTGCAGCCTTAGAACTCTGTTTCTGGCTCATAGTAGTTGAACTTGCCATGGTCTTTTGCTGTTGTAGCCCATTCGCCTCAAGGTTCATTGTGTTGAGCATTCAGAGAGGCTTTTCTACTCACCACTTTCTGTTAACTCAAAGCAGTGTGGCCATTCTCCTCCAGCCTCTCATCAACAAGGCATTTCTGCGCACAGAACTGCTCCTAAAAGGATGTTTTTGTTTTTCACACCATTCTGAGTAAACTCTAGAGACTGTTTTAGAAGATCAGGAGTTGCACAAATATTCAAAACAGTCAATCTGGTATCAATAATAATGCAATGCTCAAAATCACTGATATTACATTTTCCCCCATTCTGGTGTTATAAATACATATGGGTGTGCATTTTGTACAGTTTGTGTTTTTCCTGAAAATCGCTTTTTGTTTTCTTTTAACTATACCATATTTATAGTAAAGAAACATTGTAATGCATCTGATAACACTTATTGCCCCAGACCTGCATAAAAAACTGGGTTCTCACCAACTTTGATTATTGTCTCTGTAGAGTTTGCATATTCTCTGTTTTTTCAGATTGAGATTTCTTCTGGTACTGCCAGTTTATTTTTACATCCCAAAGAAATACAGGATGGGTGGAAATTTTAAATACGCCTGGCATGAATTAATGTAGGTGTGTGCCCTAAAGGTTGTACCCTGTTTTTCATTAATTCTTGCCTTGAACCCTGTCACCTAGAATTATGAGTTGTGGGTATAGAATAAAAATTGATTTATTTGTAATAGTGCCCTGGCTTTTTAACAGTTCAGTTTTAAGAAGAAGAAAAAATACCATCTGAACTAAAAGTGCCAATCAAAGCATGTAGATAACAGTGATGGAAGAGACTGTTTTCATTCTGTGTAATGGAAACAGATTTAGTGCCTGAGTATTGTTTTTTTGTTAATTTTAAAAATATTTCACTATATAAAATATTTTATTAAACTATCCTAAAATTATTTGTTAGTAATTTCACATTAAATTTTTAGTGTATTGTATGCTCCTGATTTATTTTGTTAATAGTGGGTTTCCTGCCTGCCCACTGCCATTTTATGATTTGCTATACTGTTTGTGGTAATGACACCTCCTGCTAGTCATGTGTTTTGTTACTTGTGACATCATCTCAATTCCTAAATAAAGAGAAAAATGATAACTAGTTAGTATTACTGTTTTTGTTTTGTTTTTCTACTTTGGACTGTTGCGATGAGTATGGTTTTGCTTAGCTGATTGTTTCTTAGTGCTATTTTTTTTCCTATGGTTATTGATTGTCGCTTTTTAATTATTGAAGTCAAATTAAAAATATGATTGCAAAAGATGTACTAAAAAAAAAGATTGTGCTGACTCATGAATGTATTTAGTCCATATTCTGTACCTTCTTTTAGGTTATCTGTGCTTGAGTCACTTTGACAGCTATGTTTTTAAAAATGAAGGTTGACTCTTGTAAAGTATTTCCTGGTTTCAAGTAACACGATTGTTGTGATGTGAAATTTTGCATATAAGTTGATAAATATTTTGTATGTCTTTATTTGTAACTTAGAAAAAGCAATGTGATATTAGTGTTACATTATTGATAAGAATAGCAATGGTTTGATGGTTAAGAACCCCTTCCCCCCTTTTTGGAATGAGTCTGTAATTTTATGACAGGGTTGGGGGAAAGTACTTCAAACAAGTTTGGCCAATATTTCTCTGCTGGAGTATCTCAGTCAACCCCCTCAGGAAAGCCAGGCTGCCCAACTGCCAAGCTTTACCTTAACACATGGTTTGGGTAGCAGGTGCCTCTCTTACCAACTGATGAAAGACCATCACACACCATGAACTGAAAAGGACAACACAATGAAGAGCACATCTTGGCAGCCATATTGAGACAGGCATGCGGCCTATTCTGAAGAAAGCTGACCACCAATGATGCCTTAACTACAGACATTTTAAGTAACTAACAAGTCTGTGTGCCGCCTGATACTACACATCACTATTTATCAGGTTGTATGGTTGCCAATATTCAAATGTACTTTACATACTGTTATTATTTATGAATGTTATCAATAATACATTGTTTAAATTGGAACTTAACTCCTGCTTTTCTTTTACTACACCTAATTGCCTGAGATTATACATGTAGAAGGGAAGGTGGGGAGAAGTTATACCTTACAAACAGTGGTAAGTCTGTGAGATTTGAGGCATTCTGACAAAGGCTACATATTAATAATACAAAAGGGGAATATTACTCTACCAAGACAAAACAATAATAAAGACACATTACAAAAGCTAAAAAGTATTTTCAAAACATTCTGAAGAAGCAAAAGAGTTTTGAACAGTTTGCATACAACTGCAAAATTGTATCTCATTTCCTAAAGTAGTTCCACTCCTCTGCTTATCTGCCTCATTTACTGTGTTGCATTCTAATTAACTACAGTATGTGCCTTTTAAGAGTCAACTTTAAATTGCCTGGAGGGTATGCAGCTTTGGAATCACAGAAAATGTAATAGCAAAGCATTTATTGTGACAGAGGTAGAAAAGGGTATGTCTGTCTCAAAAGCACATGATGGTTAATGAGGTTTGCTCATTTAATTCTTTTCCAAAGCAGGGACTGAGCTGTGCTGGGAACACATTTTGAGTAGATGGAAGAAAAGGAAGAGGACTGCAATTCTTTGACAGGTCTGAATACAAGGCAGAATGGTTCATTTTTAAATTACTTTATTGTTTGAAAGTTACAGAAGTCACTGAAATATTCAAAAACCAAACATAGACTCATTTTCCAAGTATAGTGTCTTACTACTATATTTATTGTTTGTGTCAACAACTTAGCAATGTCCCAGAAGAATATATTAAATAATCTTTCATTTGTTCCTCACAGATAATGTTTCAGAATGGACAACAGAGTGCATTACCAGTAATAATAAAACATACACTCTATTATAGTGAATATTACTGTTTTTATTTATTACAGGAAAAAATAAAACAAAAATGACATTATATCACATTAGTTTTATTAAACATATCCACTAAATGCCAATATTTTTTTTTTCAAAAATACAAAATAGTAAGTGGATAAATATTATTAATCAATAATAACTGTATTCATCACTATATAAATCATAGTTTATTATTTTCATGCAAGAATTAATCAATTAAAAGCAAAAAATAATGAATCCTATAAAATTAAATATGAAAATGTTCTTTCACATCACTAATAGTATTAAAATCATAAGCCATATCAAGTCTGAATAGTATCAGGATTATTTGATTTTAGAAGGACACGATATATTACTGTGACCTACTACCATTTCCTATCGCACTCCCCACTGCTCCTCCCACTGCTGTTCCTACAGCCATTCCCAAAGGTCCTCCAATAATTCCAATGGCTGCACCTACTCCTGTTCCTAAACTTGCACCTATCCCTGTTTCTAAAACAGTATTTCTTTCTGCTTCTTTCCTTGCTAACTCTTTTTCTTTCTCGTGAAGCTCTTTTACAGCCTCTGCATACTTTTCTTCCATCTCTCTTCTAAGTTCCTCTGCTTTCAGCCTTTGTCTTTCCTCAAGTCTTGCTTTCTCTCGTTCTTCCTTCGTCTGTCTTTGTAGCTCTTCTTCTCTTTTTTTATTTTTTTCTTCTTCTTCTGCCCTTCTTGTTTCTTCCTCCAGCTTTAGTGCTTCTAATGTTTTCCGAGTTTCCTGTTCTTTTTTAGCCTTCATTTGTTCTTTATCACACTTTTCCAAAAGGATTTTAATTTCCTTTTCTCTTCTTTCTTTCTCCATTTCTTCCTGTTTTGCTCTGTCCATCTCTACTTTTATTGCACTTTCCATCCCCTCTTTATACATTTTTCCTATTTCTTCTTTTCTTTCTTTCTCCATTTCTTCCTGTTTTACACTCTTTATTTCTTTTCTGCTTGTTTTCTCCATTTCTTGCATTTCTGCTCTGTTCATTTCTTTATCTTTTTCTCTCTCTATCTCTTCAATTGCTTTCTCTATGTTGTCTTCTCTCCTTCTCTCAATTTTAACTTTAATTATTCTCTCTGTTCTATCTCTTTTTACACTTTCTGATTCTTTTTTTACCCTTTCATTTCCTTCTCTTATTATCCTCTCAAATTCTTTAATTTTTTCTTGCTGGCCTTTTTTTTTTTGTGCCTGACTGTCTCTTTCTGCTCTCTCTCTTTCTGTTTTGATTTTTTCACTTTCACAAACACTTTTAATCAATGTTTTATACTCTGCTTCTAGATTTTCTCTTATCTCTTGTTCTTTTTTCTTTATTGCCATTTCTCGCTGGTTCAGTATCTTTGTTTGCTTTTCTCTAATGGTTTGCTCAGCCTTTATGCACAAGTCATTAGTGTAATAGCTGCCTCCATTAGCTTGTAGCATGTTCTTAATTTTGTCCAGCACCTCTGTAACTTGAGTTTGGTCATTACATATGTTGTTGTTGAATGTATGAAATCTATGACCACAGTGCTCAATTAGATTTCTTAATGAAGCATCAGCTTCCTCTAGATATTTTGTTATAGTTTTGTTTTTTAGTTGGTCTGCATGAGTAAAAATGACCATTGAGTACTTCCCTGCATTTTCCCCAAATATCCCCTTTATGATCTGAATTGTGTTTCTTTCTTCTTTTGTGAACCGGCCAAGCTGGATCACTATCAAAAAGACATGAGGTCCTGGGGAAGACAGACACAAGCATTTGATCATTTCACGTGCAATTTCTTCATTAGTCAAGTGTGTGCCATATAGACCTGGAGTGTCTATTACGGAAATACAAGTTCCATTAATGTCTGCTTCTTCCTTTATGCAGTGCTTAGTTACTGAAGAAGGACAGATGTAAGATCGAAAGATTTCTTTTCCAAGAATTGTATTTCCTGTAGCACTTTTCCCTGCGCCTGTTTTGCCAACAAGAACTATCCTTAACTTGGATCCTGTAGAAGAACAAAACAGTATTTCAAAAGAAGACCTGACTACTTTTAATGGTAAAATATTTTTCAATTGAATCAACATTTAGAACCACATCGATGATCTCATTATTAAACAGTTTCTGTGTGGTTGTTAGAAGTGATCAGAATTCATTTCAATAATTTTAAGTTTAATTAAAAATTAAAGGATGGTAGGTTTAGGATTGAGATTGACAGGTAGGGACTTCTATGTTGGTACAGTATTTTTTTGATTATTAATTTGCTTGTGGGTGTTGTACATGAATCTTTTCAGTACTTCTATATTGTTGTTGGCAAGTGCACTCTTTTGCCAGCCAGGTGTGCTGATGCCAACATGATGTGTTTTGTTTTCACAGCTGCACAATAAAAAATGGTGGCATGCATCTCTTAGTATTCAAGTATTTGGATAACAAAACAACCAAACAACAAACTTTTCATGAAGTTACAGTAAGAAAAAATCAATATTAGTTACCTTTATGGTCTTTTGTTTTTCTCTTTTTTTTTTTTTGCTCTGATTTCTGCTCTTTCATGTTGGGTTTTGATGAGCAATATCTTTGATCTCATGGTATCTGATCCTTTTATTAGGTTTCTTTTGACTATTTGCCCACTAAAACCTAAAAGCATATCACATCCCAGTCCTTTGGTTCAGTTTTTAAAATGTTTTTGGCCCCATTTTTCTGGGCAAGCCCTTTTAGAATGGCCAAAATGTTTATTTGGTAAATTGTTTCAACCCTTTTTGGCATCTGCCTTTGTTTATTAGTTTAATTATTATGATTTTCAGTATTAAATCATTTTCCTACTTAATTCCTTGTTCTGTCAATTACCAAAATATTTATTATTTTTCTGATTTTGTCTTGTTTAGCAGACTGTTATTTCTTTCTGTTTTTTGATTACAGAATTTCAAATTCCTTCTTTGTTCAATCATCCCCCTTAAAAAAGAGTGAGTTTCAGTGTATCTGTGAATCCATCAAGTTACTATGTCTCTGTTATATGCCATTTGGTATGGGATTTGTAAAAACAGTGCTAATGTTAGTAATGTGCTATCTGTCAGAAAGAAAACTGCAATGCAAGTTATCATTACACAAATTACAAAATATATTCCAATAGATGGGGCTCTGCAAACCTTGATGATGAATACTCTGAGGTATATGTAATTAGATTTCAGCCCTTCTTAGACAGACAGCACAGCTAGTTTAATAAAATTTAATTAGTTTAGTATTGAGATTGGGAAAGACTTTTGCATTTTTAGCCACATCTTTAGGGGCATACTGTTACCACAGGGGTTGTAGGAAAGCAAAGGTCCATGTGTGTGAATCTTTCTATGTACTGCATGTTACACTTAATGTGTGAGACTTGACCAATCCATTAATGAAATTGGTGAGATTTAATTATCCACAATAATATACCAGCTCTTTGCTTTATAACTGCAACCATACTAATCATTTAAATAACATCCAACATTAGACAATATGTGATTACCACTAGTATCACTATAACAAAACAGTTATACTAAAATTATAATATGTAAAAGGTTACTGCAGAATGTAATGACAGAGATGTTGACAAATAGTTTAATAGTTCATAAATAAGCCAGAAAGGATTTCACCCCAAAATGTTTTGGGAGTGGCAGCCAACTGATTTTAAGAACTGGAAATCCACATTGAGTAGCTGTTTGTTCAATAATATTTACATTGTGTTCTTTTTCTGGGCTAGATGCTGAACATTAAAAAATGTAATTGATGGTGCTTTGGAAACGGTGACTGGTGATTTTGGATGTGGAGAATCAGATTAATTTCTGTCCTTTTGTCTTGTCATAGTTTGACATATGAGAAAAATGCTCATCCGTTAATGCAAGTTTTAATCAGTTATGATAAACAACCCAAATTAGTAAGTCAGGAGAATTTCACTGCTTAATCACATACAACACTTCAATTTTATCTAAATGTTGGATTGACGACAGAATAAAAGCCTTATCAGCATGCTGTCAGTTTACACATGGAATGTGCTGAATTGTTTAACCAAACATCACCTCCGTTATGAGAATGAGAATAATTTAACATTTTTTTTACTGGGCCTTCTCGCGTGAATGGGTATGTTGTTAATGTTTTTAATGGACAAGCAATTAAATTGTAACAAACGATACAGAATATAGAACGGTCTATAGTAGAAGTAGAGGAATGGATCTTAATGAAAAAAACAGCAAAAAACAAAAAATGAACCAACAACCACATTTCCCAACTATGTACAAGGTAAAAAGCTGAGTATTAAGTGGTATTAAGGTGATAGGACAACTGAAAGGAGCTGCAGGTGTAATTATATATTTTACAAAAGAAACGTAATACTTGCTTTTGGACTGAAATTTCAAATATTCCATAAACCAGAAGTTGTGAAACTATCTAAAAGTGCAACAACACTTAAAAAAGAAATCTCAAGCTCATTTTTCTTAAAAAGAAACCCAAACTAAGAACCTCTGCAACAGAGAAATGAAACCAACAGGTAAACAAAACAGGACAGGAGAGCAACAGAAAACAATACCAACTGTGAACATCATACAGCATTTTGCAGCCACCATTCCTTTACCCCTCTTGTGCCAGTGAGCCTCTAAATTTTCAATTTTTTGATTTTTTCCATTCCTACAGAATGGCCTGAATAAACTGATGGACACTTGTAGGCAGAGGGTCATGCCTTTAGATGTTGCAGTCCAGGACATCCCAAAGAAGGTCTGCTGGGATGTGTGGAGCCAGCAGCACTGTCCCATTACTGATATGGGCATTGCTCCTGCTGTGGCAGATCTGAAATAATTTCTCAGATGGATCAGTTTAATATGTTAATTCTGCTTGGGTATGGTCACCTGAGGGCAGATCTTGGGTGGTGTTTTGTCTTGGTAGACTAATATTTTACTTTACTTTCCCCTTTTGTATTATTAATATGTAGCCTTTGTCAGAATGCCTCAAATCTCCCAGACTTACCACTGTTTATAAGGTATTGTACCATATAACTTATCCCCGCCTTCCCTTCTACATTTATAACCTCAGGCAATTAGGTGTAGTAAAAGACAAGCAGGAGTTAAGTTACAATTTAAATAATGTATTATTGATAATATTCCTAAATAATAACAATATGCAAAGTACATCTGAATATTGGCAACCTTTCAACCTGATAAATGTTGATGTGTAGTTTCAGGCAGCAAACAGACTTGCAGTTACTTAAAATGTCTCTAATTAAGGCATCATTGTTGGTCAGTTTTCTTCAGAACAGGCCACATGCCTGTCTCAATATGTCTGCCGAGCTGTGCTCTTCATTGTGTTGTCCTTTTCAGTTCATGGTGTGAGATGGTCTTTCATCAGTTTTGTAAGAGAGAGAGGGTGAGGTAAAGCAAGCAAATTTATAAGTTTTCTGTCCAACCCCTAGTGCCGAATAGGGCATCATGGTACTTAACAGCCAAACAGTTCCAAACAGCCATACTTCAGACCAATGGGGGATAGAATACGTTCACACCTGCCCCATATGTTAAGGTAAAGCTTGGCAGTTAGGCAGCCTGGCTTTCCTGTGGGGGTTGAGAGACAGTCCTGTAGAGAAACACACCAAACTGGTTTGAGGCACTTCTCCCAACCATGTCGTAAAATTACAAAGAGACTCATTCCTAAAAGGGGGGAAGGGGTTTTAACCATCAAACCATTGCTGTTCTTATCAGTAATGTAACACTAATATTACATTGCTTTGTCTAAGTTACAAATAAAGACAAACAAAATATTTATCAACTTGTATGCAAAATTTAACATCACAACAGGTGGTCATCTACACTGTCACTCAAACAGAACCTTACCTGCACTAAGGACACAGTGGAGTGTTTTAATTTGGTGTCCACCCACAGCAGTTTAGTGACCATATCCTTTACTTCTGGTGACATTCAAGACATTATAGAAGGCTCAGAAAAATAACCAAGTGTGACTTTTACCTCACTGCGACCTAAGCTTTGAATGAACTCCTTTGAAAGGTGATCTGATCTGGCATTGTTCCACCTTGAGCTTTAGAGTGTTAAGCAAGGTGCTATGCATCATTGCATAAGCTCTGTTACAGGTCAGAGGGCTAAGACAAATCAAGAACTTTCTGTAAAAAAAAGTACAGAAGCGATAACTAGTGTTTTGTTATTTACAGAAACATTTGCATTTAATCAGTATATATTGTTCAAATGCACATAGTGTAACTATACCTGATTGCAGGCCCCACAATGCAATACAATTTCATACAAATAATAAAATAACGGTGCAAACTCAAATGGATTTGTAGCCAGTATGATTTATGGTAAGCACAGTTGTAGCAAGGCTACATAACTTGACAGTCGGGTTGGCCTTCTGGACTGTCAGTCACTTTATAATGTTGGCTGGGAGGTTGTTTGTAAATAGCCCTTCAGGCTCCTTTGGTGATGTCCCAGTGCTGGGAGGACCCCGTCCGGTAAATATTCCAGCTGCCTGTTGCCGGCGTGAGGTTTCCATAACAACCGAGAGGGGCAAGGATGTTTCGGCGTGAAACTTTTTCTTTTTAAGGGGAATGGCGGATCAAGGAAAGGAGGAGGAAAAAAGGAAGGAAAAGGCTGAAGGCAAGGCGGCGACTATCTACGCTCAAAGAATCATTCAGGATCGCTCTTCACCCAGGGACGTCTGCTATTTGTGGGTGGCCACCCCGAAGAAATAATCAGGTGACGAATCCCCGAGAAGAGGCCAGGTACTGGTGTTCTCTGGGTGCTCCCGTCTGGTGAGTCGGATGCCTGAGTTTGCATTTCTTTGTGATAGTCCGCGGAGAAGCCGTTTCGCCAGAGGACTGTTGTGTTTCCTCCTGCCATACGGGAGGAACTGAACTGCAGGGTTTATTGTTTTCTTATTTGCGTACTAAGTTAAATCTTACTTTTTGCATTCTCAAAGAACAGTTTATTTTTATTATTTACTTTTTTTATTGTCTGTGTGGGGTTAGGATTTGGGCGCTGGGGAGGGCGTCTGGGGAAGGGGTTCACTAATGAGCACTCAGGCACCGGGCAAGTAAATGTAAACAGCAAATGTCAATATATTTATCAGTCCCACTTTCTGTTGCACTTTATTTTTTGCCAGTTATTTAAGGGCGTGCATAGGGACAAGAGGGGCCAAGGACCGAATATGGTAATGCTATTATAACCTTCAAATATCATCCACTCCCCTGTCGGGTTGTGAAGTGTAGGAATCACGTTCCCGTATTTAGCGGTTGCTACACAGTCATGTCTCTGGTCATTTTGGACCACAAGGCTGATTGGACTTTGTTGTTAGGAGAACAGCGAAAGTATTTATTACTGGCATTGCTTTACAATGATATGCTACACATCGGCCAGTAACAAATATGCCCTTAGATTATGATGCTCATTGATATGGGAGACACAAATAACAAAAATAGTTGTGCCTTTTGGGATATAACAAAATGTTGGAGTAAACAAAAATAACCACCATAACACATATACGCCAAGCATGTCATAATTCAACATATACTGTTAATCATTCACATATATCTTCTCTAAACTTG